>NC_142801.1:62250201-62372701 GCF_049724085.1 Artemia sp. Qi Xiang Cuo
TTTCAGTTTATCTTATGCTTTAATAACATGTTCAACTAAATGGACATTTGTAGGGCAATCTGAACGGTGATTGAAAACCAGGAACTCAGTCTTAATCTCATTAAATCGAAGATCAATACGTTTATACTCCCTATCGAGAATTCAAGAATTTTCCTCAGTTCCAAAGGCTGTTCTAGTAATATCAAGGATGTCATCAGCATAGTTAGCTAGCGAAAAATCAATATCTTTAAATATACATGTGGTTAGAACGCTCTGTTGTGGCACAATGACAGTGTTATTAAAAAGGGGCGGAGAAGTAACAATACCCTGCCTACTAACCTTTTTAACAGGAATTGAAGGAGTGAGTTCCACCGTACCAGGTGAGATGGTGACCTTAACTCTGGCATTTAGCTTTTTATGCATATCACGTATCGATTTGATGACAGAATTATTAACTCCACGCTTCCAAGCAGTCAATAAGATATGTGGATTACCCGTGTCGAAAGCTCTTGATACGTCTAACCCAGTAAAATTTAATACCTCATTATTTTCATGAGCATGTAGAAGTAAATTAGCAATCAAATGGTGAGCATGGTCGCAGCCTACTCCTTTCTTGAAGCCGAATTGGTTATCCGGTGTATAACACTTATCAGATATCTCGTCAATAATTAGTAACTCAAAAACTTCGCACAAAACCAGTGGTGCCGTCGTAATTGGCCTAAAAGAAGAACATTGGTCCGAGGGCTTTTCCCTTTTTAATACCGGGGTTGTTACTCCAGTACTGAACAAATCAAGATTTATACCACAACAGAATATCATCTGAAAGAGTAAGGTCAGATGCTCAATCAGGAGAGGGGACCCACATCTTAGATGCTTTGCACAGAGGCCATCAACTCCACAATTAGTTTTCTTTTGTAGCTTAGAAATGCAATCAGTAACCGCAGATCGAGTAACAATAAAACAGATCTCATTAACTGATTAGCCTAAGCAAACATCAAGCTACCTTTCATATTGGTTTGACAATGATGGATCAGGCTCGGAAAATTCACTTTTAAAGTAACCATACCACTGGCCACTGGCAATTTTGAAAGCATTATGGGCTTTTGAATTATCACTTTTGAGCACTTTCCTTATGAAATTAGGATCACTTGTGGCTTTAATTGATAGTTCAGCTACTGATTTACCCTGGTGTTGCCTAAACACTTTCGCAAAACGTCGCTTTGTTTTAGACGAATTTCATTTCCCAAACCTTGCCGTGGCATACCACACTCTTTCCAGACACGAAACTAGAATTTCGATTTAGCACAAGAATCAACGAGGTCAGCGTTACCTGACCTTAAATGTTTTTACTTTTATAACTTTAATAAATCAAATAATATTAAGATTTTGATTACTAAACATCAGTATATGTATATTAAACTGACAATGCACATTCATTTGTATTTCTTCAGTAAAGTGCAAATTTTTTTCTGGCCTTGGGAAGGCACAAGGGTTTTGCGCCCAACTTATGTTAATTTCTGCTCGTTTTGAGTTTGACTCGGTTATTTATTACAATTTCTGTTCGTTTTGGGTTTCAGTTATTTATCGATGCTGATTTGTGGTAGTTTCACACGTTGTAGATTATTTGATTTTAGTTTTGCTCATTTTTCGTTTAATGTAGTTCTTTACTTTTCTTTGAAAAACTTATTTTGTGGAAAAAGTTTTTTTAATTAATTTCTGTTCGTTTTATATTGACATAGTCTTTTCAGGGAAAAAGAAAATAATACTTTAAATCTTTTTGTTTTTTAAGACTTTATAGTTTGGCCTGCTATTTGTATGTTGGAGAAAAATTTTCAGCAATTTTTAACAACATACACCCTTTTAAAAATCTGGGCACAAATAGTAGTGTTTAATTTAGTTTCATACCTCCTGTACTTGACCTGAAATAGAAAACTTGATACCATTTGCACAAAATTATGTTCTTTGATAGCTCGGATACACTTACGCTATTTTGATTTGGTTAAATTTTAAGAGTAGAAATGGGTGGGTTGGCGTGGGAGGGTGGGCGTGGTAGGGTGGGAGTGGAAGAGGGAGTAGTTGCCCTCAAATAACTTTCGACTATTAAAAAGGGCATCAGCCCTTTCTATTTTCAATCGAATGAGCCCTTTTCGAAGCTCCCACGGCAACTCCTTCGGTACAAAGTGCCCTGGTCTAAACAACAAAAAATAATACATTATACCCACTTCGATCTTTACTATAAAAATGTCAAGCCTTCCAATCACTTTTGACTATTAAAAAGGGCACTAGGTCTTTCGATTTCCAATCGAATGAGCCCTTTCGGATACGACAACGCTTTGTAGAAACACCTTATATGCCCCCAGGGCATAAATTACAACCCTTACCCTAAGGTCTGTTAGGGTGGTTATCATCTTCTAAGACCGAATTTCTAGAACTTTCAACTACGTTAAACAACATGGCTATCTCAAAATTTTGATTGGATGTGTGTGGGGAAATGGTGGGCGTTAGAGGGGTGGTAGTAGCTCTCCAATCACTTTCAACTATTAAAAACGGCCCTACCCCTATCAATTTCCAGTTAAATAAGCCCATTTGAAGTTTCTAAGACAAAATTTCAATAAAAATCTTATATGCCCCCAGGGCATAACTTACAACCCTTGCCCTGAGTGCTGGGGGGGTGTCATTCTCAAAGCCCTAATTTCCAGAACTTTCTAATACGTTGAACAAAATGGCTATCTGAACATTTTGATTGGATGTGTTTGGAGGAATGATGGGCGTGAGAGAGGAGCTAGATACACTCCAGTGACTTTCGAAAATTACAAAGGGAACTAGTCCTTTCAATTTCTAATTGAATGAGCCCCTTTTGAAGTTTTACGAATACTCTATCTATAAAAACCTTATATAACCCCAGTGCAGAACTTACAAGCTTTGCCCTTGGGGCTCTGGGGGGTTTGTCATCCTTAAATACATAATTTCCAGAACTTTCAACAACGTTGAACAAAATGGCTGTCTCTAATGATTGAATGTTTTTGGGGAAATGGTGGGCGTAAGAGGGGGAGGGGTTAATCACTCTCAACTCACTTTCGACTATTTAAAAGGGCAATTTCAATTTCCAATCAAATGAGCCCTTTTGAAATTTCTATAACAACTTTCAATATAAACTTTATATGCCCCAACAGCATTACTTAAATCCCTTGCCCTGAGGGCTCTGAGGGGGTAGTCATCTTCAAAAGACTAATTTCCAGAACTTTCAACGACTCTCAAGAAAATAAATATCTGAACACTTTGATTAGATATTTTGCAACGAGGTAGGCTTAAGAGGGGCATTAGTCACTATCCATTCACTTTCAACTATTAAAATAGGTACTAGCCCTTTCAATTCCCAATTGAATGAGCCCTTTTGAAGTTTCTACGTCTACGTCTAGTTTTTATTGTTAAAAAAAAAGGTTTTTGAGAAAGTCAAACTTTAGCGTAAAGAGCGAGGCGTTGAGGAGGGCACAGCCCCTTTCATATACAGAAGTGGGGGTTTGGGGGGCGGCAGCCCCCCCAACTGTACCTCCTAATCCCTGTACGTTTTAAGGTTAGAACTTGTTACTCAGCCTCCGTAACTCTTTAGAAAACGTAGTTTTTTTCAAATAATTTCTGCACGTTTTTGTACAGTGTATTACTTATTATTGCTTGACTAACTGTTAGCTGATCGTGTCAGGAGTTAAAGTTGGGGGCGGCCCCCCCCCCCCCCCCCCCCCGCTTTTGAAGATTCTTGTGTTAAGGCTTTTAATTCCTGAATACTCAAAATCAAATGCACAGTAAGATTTTCTTTTTTTAACTTTTCTTCGAGCATGCGGGTATACGGCATGTTATCAAAGCAGCGGAGACTTACCTGTAAACGAAAAAAAAACAACAATCCTAAAATGCTTTATTTTTATACTATTAAAACCTTTTTTAATTTTCATCAGACGAGACGTAAGGTTTTATCGACTTGCGTAATTAAAATCTCTTGACATTCATCAGTGAATGACGTAGTTCCGAGACGAATGCCGATGCAAGCTCTTCGCGGCATTCCTCTAACATGGGCTCTTATGGGAAAAAACGAGGTTTTTCGTAAATGTAAATTCGGGGGATGATTTTTTCGGTATGAAAATATCAAAAGGCCCTAACAGGTCGAATTCCGCTTCGAATGAGTCCTCATTAACCCGGATCCGTTGCCAACTGTGGCCTGTAGGCGTGGCTGATAAAAAAATAATAATTTGATGAACATTAAGTGGCTATATTTGGTTTTTGGGAAACAGGGAAGGAGTGATCGGATTGAGCTGTAATTTTGAGAATAAGCTCCCAGGCCCTAGGAAAGCTTATCCTCTACATTTCAGCTCGATCGAACAACGTTAAAGGAGGGCTGTGGTGAGAGGGTCGAAACTTTCGGCCCACTTTCCCCCATGAAGATAAATTCGGAGGGGGGGGGTGAAATCTTGCATGTTTCTTAGTTTGAGCTTAGGTTACAAAATGCGATCACCGCCGTCTCAATGCGACCACTAGGACCGGAAATCGCTTAACATTGTGGTGCGTCGCCTCTTTAGAGAGGCACAAGTGTGCCTCCTTGATAAAGTATGCTGAACAAAATGGCTATCTAAAAATTTTGATTGGATATGTTTCGGGAAATGGTGCGCGTGGAAGGGGTGTTAGTCGCCTTCCAATCACTTTCGACTTAAAAAGGGCACAGGCCACTCCAATTTCCAATTGAATGAGCCCTTTTCGAAGTTTCTATGACAACTTCTTCGATACGAAGTGCCCTGCTCTAAAGGAAAAAATTAATAAATAATACATTGTGCCAACATCGTTCATATATGCCCCCAGGGCATATCTTAAAACTCTTGCACTGAAGGTTGTAGGGGAGTGTCCTCCTCTTTATTTAGTCACTGCTTCTTGTTTTGCTCTTGAGTGCCCCCGTTCTTTACTTACGCAGCGCGATCGTGCTACCTATGATTTATACAACAACTTTCTATATAAACCTTATATGCCCCCAGGGCATAACTTATAAACCTTGCACTGAGGGCTCTGAGGGGGTTATCATCCTAAAAGACACAATTTCCAGAACTTTCAACTACGTTGAACAAAATGGATATCTCAAAAATTTAATTTGATGTGTTTGGGAAAATGGTGGGCGTGAGAGAGGCGTTAGTCGCTATCCAATCACTTTCAACTATTGAAAAAGGCATTAGCCCTTTCAATATCCAATTGAATGAACCCTTTTGAAGTTTCTACGACAACGCTTTCAATAAAACTTTATATGCCCCAGGAAATAAATTAACCCCCATGCCCAGAGGTCTGTGGGGGGAAGGTCCGCCATCCCCGATTACCTAATTTCCAAATCTTATAACTACAGTTAGTAAAATTGATAGCCTATCGGAGAATTTGGATTTGATGGGTTTGGGGGAATGGTGGGCGTGAGAGGGGGGATGGTTGCCCGCAAATCACTTTCGACTATTAAAAAGGGTACTAGCCCATTGAACTTCAAATCGAATGAGCCCTTTTTCAAGTTTCTACGACAAAAATTTCGATAAAAACCTTATATACCCCAAGGACCTGACTTTTAACCCTTCCCCTGAGGGTTGTGGGGGAGTTTCCTCCTCAAAAACATATTTTCTGTCTGATAATCATCTACGCTGAACAAAATCGCTATCTCAAAATTTCTATTGGATGTGTTTGGGGGAATGATGGGCATGGGGTGGGGGCTAGTTGCCCTCCAATTACTTTCGACTATTAAAAAGGGCACTAGCCCATTGACTTTCCAATCGAATGAGCTTTTTTTGAAGTTTCTACGACAACGCCTTGTTTAAAAACCATAAATGACCCAAGGGCGTAATTTAAAACCCTTGCCCTGAGGGCTGTAGGGGAGTCTTCTCCTCAAAAGCATGTTTTTTATATGGAAATCAACTACGCTTAACAAAATGGGTATCTCAAAATTTTGATTAAATGTGGTTTGCAGAATTATGGGCGTGGGGGGGGGTTGGTTACCCTCCAATCACTTTCTAATCTTCAAAGGAGCACAAGCCCTTTGAATTTCCAATCGAATGAGCCTTTTTTGAAGTTTCTACGACAACGCCTTCTATAAAAACCTTATATGGCCCCAGGGCATAACTTTAAACCCTTGCCCTGAGTGTTGTGGGGGAGTGTCCTCCTCAAAAGCATATTTCCTATCGGGAAATCAACTACGCTGAACAAAATGGCTATCTCAAAATTTTGATTGGATGTGTTTGGGGGAATGATGGGCGTGGGGGAGGGGGCTAGTTGCCCTCCAATCACTTTCGACTATTAAAAAAGCACTAGAGCTCTCAATTTCCAATCGAATGAGCCCCTTTTGAAGTTTCTACGACGACCCCATCCATATGAAGTGCCCTGCTCTAAAGGAAAATAAAATAATAAATGGTACATTGTGCCGACATCGTTCTTATATGCCCTCAGGACATAACTTAAAACCCTTGCCCCGAGGGTTGTGGGGGAGTGTCCTCCTCAAAAACATATTTTTTATCTGGAAAACAACTCAGCTGAACAAAATTACTATCTCAAAATTTTGATTGGATATGTTTGGGGGAAGAATGGGCGTGGGGGGGGCTACTTACCCTCCAATCCCTTTCAACTACTTAAAATGGTACTAGCCACTCCAATTTCCAATCGAATGAGCCCTTTACGAAGTTTCTACGACAACTCCTTTGATATGAAGTGCCCGGGTATGGAGAAAAAAAACCATTGTGCCCACATCGTTCTTTACTTAGGCAGCGCTAGCGTGCTGCCTATGATAGTATCACTAACAGCCTGGAACGCAAACATATCTATACAAGCCCAGTCAGTGATGTCATGCCCTTTACTATCATTGTTTGGACTTGGATCACTCAGTGCAATAAGTTGAACAGGGAACATATTACTGATAGGCATATGGTCTGAGGTTTCGAAAGTGGAGATAAGTGAGAATCCTGAGTCTGGTTTTACATTAGGGGAACACACGAGAACGTCTAGAGAAGAGGTACTGCCAGATTTATGGATATATGTGAAACCTTGGGTATTTTCGACTACCAGGAGTTGAGGGCCCATACTATTCAGAATATTTGCACGACTGCTACTGTCGTCAACAAGGCTACAGTTCATATCACCAGCAAGGATTACTGCTAGGTTTTGCACTTCACAATCAGACACAAGAGAACTGACTAGGCGCCAAGCTTGATCAAATTGCCTTTCTGATGTAGCATTACGGTAATCGGTGGGTAAATACACTGAGACCACCACATAATTCTGAATTTTGACTGCCGTAAAATAGTCACTAGTCACTATCCTGCCCGAAATTTTTCGGGCACGAGGACACTTCTAGCAATAATAGCAGTACCTCCGCCCGGCCGACCAGCCCCGGAGTGTCTAGCGGCATGACTTACTACGGCAGTAGAAGCAATCGTGCTCAACAAACATAGACTGTCAGCAGTGAGAAGGTGCTCATGTAGGCAGAGAACGTCGTTCGTGTAACATAGAGTTTGGATTACGGATAATTTCACAGAGACGCCTCCATTAATATTCCATGATGTAACGCGTAGATCAGTGCTCATTTTGGGGGATTCATAAGTTTCTGAGCAACAGGACATTTGTAGCTATAATAAGGAGGGTCAGCCTGGTTGCACAGCGCACACTGCATTTTATTTTGACAGGGGGTTTCCAGCTTGTTTGAATGTCCGGCTGCGCACAGCGCGAACAGCAAATAAGAGCTTTACGGTGCTGGGCAATATGTCCGTAAGCTTGACAGTTGTAGCAGCGAGGAGGGAGAGGGAAAAACTTCTCAATGCGAATTTGCTCATACTCGATTATCACTGACGAGGAAATGGCTACTAATAAGTCTTCTCGACGAGAAAACCGAAGCTTGTAGGACCTAGTTTTGCCGATATGGGACACTTCGGTACAGTTAATTATCAAGTTCTGCAACTGAGCGTGGGTAAAACTGTTAGGAACGAAACAGACAATTCCAGAATACACTGGAACTTTTAGCTGTAGTCTTAGCGATTGGTCTCCTTAGATTTGATATCATCAGCTACAACAGTAGCTTCATTTTATCACTTACAACGAGGCGCCAAGTATCTTTTCCTGGTCTAAGCTCAGTTATCACCGACTTCGAGTCACCACACAAGTTATCAATGAAAGTTTTGCGGTCCTTGGGGTCGTTCAGCTCTTTATGTGGATTCTTTAATATAAGGGCAAAACAGGGCTTTGATGATTGTGTGAAATTACGCATTTGGATTATAGCGGCATTTGGATGATTATGTCTGAGACTGGATTGAAAAGCTTAGAATAACTATGCAATTTAACAGCTTCTAAAATGTCACCTTGAATTGGAGCCAAGTATTATTATAAGGAAAGTAATACGGCATTGGACTTCCAAGTTCGTATCGGCGGTGCTGATCTCCGTTTCATGGCCCTTCGCCAGGAAGTGGGACCAGCCATCCGGTGCTTCCGCACACCCTTCTTGTTTACCTTCCCCAGATTCAGGTATGTGCAAACTAGATAAACAATTCTGGTTTTGACATATGTTTTTTATTCAACAAGGATGAGTCATTATAGGAAAATAGAAGACCTCGGTGAGTATCGATTTCACCATCAGGCATATCCAATGGCCTGATGGCATACGCAAACAGCTCTTAAACTGTCATCTTATATTCAGCTGAAGATATATCTGGTTTTGAACCGGAAAGTCTAACGTTTTCTAAAACATAAACTACACTGATGTTTTCTTTTTCTGTTAATATGCCAACAACAAGAAAATTGCAAGAGGATTCTATTTGTTTATTTCTGCATAGAAATGATTAAATAAACACTTAAGTTTTTTCATCTTCTCTTTTTATACAGATTTGAAAGGGTTATGTGATAAAACAGTCCGGCCAAACGGATAATTAGCATTTCCATAAAGAAATTTACAAAATCTAAAAAAATACATTTTTAGGCTCACATTTTTCAAACTTAACAGGGGACGAGAATACCCTTCACCCACCCACCCCCTCACTCCCGTGTCCACTTGTTGTAACTTACAGTTTTTTCGGGAAAATTATTGGCCACTTACACAAACAGACCAATCACTAGGTTTTCAAACTTTTATAATTTCGGAAGCACAAAGGATAGAAAATTGAAACATACTGATATATGTTTCTTCTACTACTGCAACTAGCAACTCATTCCTGCACCAAGCCACCTAATTTCAAAACAACTGTGAACGCTCCTCATCCATCCTAGTCTATTCAAAGCTTCACTCTTCACCCCCTCGCATGAAGTGCCAATTTCCTTCAAACCCTTCATCCGGGGAAGACTTGCTTATGGTTTAGCTCCAGATGTATGGCCAAAGAGCAAAATCTTTGACAACCTGTCATCTTTGATCCGTAAAACACGTCCCAGCCATCTCAGTATAGTACCTTCCTTTCAATATAGCCCTTAAAAATGGGTTCAAACTAAATTTTAATATAAAAAAAACTGGCGAAAACCTAAATAAACTGTTTTCTTGTTTCGCTTTTACCTGTTTTTGTGCGTCTCCTGTTCAATTTGACTCATTTGAGATAAGAAGGTAGTTAGCGACACTAATGATTTGTTTTGTTTAGGGTCCATAGTGAAAAAATTAATAAAAGCTCTAATGAACTGCATCAGTACTGAAGTATTGATGACTTGCTGGTTTCACAAATATATCTCTATCAATTATATAATTCACATAATATGATAATTGATGTAATAATTATCTACTTGACACTACTCCAATTGGCGTCAAATCATACCCAGAAAGTATTTCAATTTTCTACTGACTTTACCTTCGATCTTAGTTCGTCCAGTGGCACACAGGGCATCAGCAAGTAGCCTCAAATCTTCCCTCAAGTGGGCCACTGCATAGATGTCGTCCCATTCTGGGATGCGACTCGTCTGAAGGGCTCTTCTGTCACGTTCGTGCGTTTTACGGAGCACGTTCTTTGGTCTTCATTGGTGACGGGTGCCTTCTGGCTGCCAGTGGATGAGCATTTGAGGAAGTCTATGATCTGGCATACGGAGGATATGTGCAAGGTATCTCCATCTTCAGTGCATCACAGCGGAGGCAATGTTTGGCTGTCCTTTGTGTGCACCGATCTCGGCATAGTCTGCATAGTCTCTCCAATAAATCCTTAGGATTCAGCAAAAATGGTTATTTTCAATGGCGGTAAGACGTTTCTCCGGTTCCATCGTTAGCTTTAGGAATTCCATAGAATAAATCAGAACAGACAAATCATTACTCTGGAACAATCTGAGTTTGGGCTTCCTTGAGTATTATGTGGATTTCCAGACTGGAAATACAGACTGAAATGCTGCGTTGGCTAGGGCTATTCTGGTGTTTCTGCATATATTGTCTCTAATTTAAACGATCTCTAGAGATTTTTCCCTCCACTAGAGAAAAATATACTGTGTAGGCAAGATTTTCATAACATCTTGGTGATCTCTTTGAGTGCCCCTTAGCAGGTGCAGAGGTTGAATGCAAAAAAGATCAGAACGAGTTTGTAAGGAGAGGCTATCAAGAGCAAAAATGATGTGCTTCATATAAATATATACAAAAGGCTTGGTAGCTTGAGTCGCCACATGTACTCTTCATATGGAAGTATATATGATGTTGTGAATCCTACAAGTAGGGCTGCTATGGAGGTAAGGGTTTAAGAGCACTTTTCCAGACGCATATTTGGGCTGTAAAATTTGGTTTTTAAGTTTTAGTAACCCATTGCCCTGAGTGAACAGAAGGGTGAAGATGTTTTTTTTCTTATTTTCTGCTTCTTATATTGAGGTGTCCTACTTGCACAAGATTATTAACTTGTTTTTACGTCACTCAATCTAAAATTTAGTTTTTAAGGTTTTAGTATCCCATTGCCCTGAATGGATAGAAGGTTGAAAATAAGAACTTTGAAATACCTTCCTTTACTATGCTTTTGTCTTCTTTTCTGCTTCTTATATTGAGGCGTCTTATCTGCACAAGATTATTAATTTGTTTTTACGTCACTCAATCTATATCTAATAAATACTCTATCTAATAAACGCATCTTATATAAAATTAATGTCTCTATGCACTAATAACGCAAATAAAACTCTATTTATACAAAAAATATATATATAAACATATGTTTACTCACAATAAATACAATGTAAGTCATCTAAGAGAATTCATTATTTTTTCAAGGGCATTCCTTGCAATACCATTGGGAAAATAACTTAAATTTTCTAAGGCCATTTTCAAATGTGAATATTTTAATTCCTGAGCCTGAGACAGAACCTCATCTGTGTTGGCCATCTTGATGATCTAAAATAAACAGACTTAAGCAAAAACTTCCATTTAAAACTGATGTAAATATAATGATAGCTGATAAAAACGCACTTATGGACGGAGAATTGTATGAATGAAAAAACAAGTTTTTAGGAAAAAAGGTAGATAAAATGTAATAGGAGAGAAAAAATTATGTATGTGAGGAATTATAAAAGTGGAAAGCTATGGAACATCGAGTAGGAGGTAAGATAGATAGGTAGTAAAGTGAAGGAATAATAGAGAAATAGGGACAAATTAGATTACAAATAAGCAAAGAGTCTTAGATAAAAAAAGAAGAAAGAAACAGGATTGATTTTTTTTCTTTCAGGAGTACGAAAAAGAAACAAAAACCAGTTTGATTCTATACATTACGTGATGTATCACCACTTATTATTGAGAAAACGAAAAAGAAGATTAAACGCAGAAAGGAGGACCAAATACCACTGGATAAAAGAAAGAAAAGAAGAAGAATTTAAAATATGCATTAGAAAATAATTGTGTATCTTTTCAATATTATAGTCTATTTTTGATAAAAAAGAACGAAAAAAAACACACTTATGGACTTACAGCTGATAAACATACTAAAAACTGATACAAACGTACCTGATGTACTACTTAAGTACTTAAGTTACTAAAGTTACTTTAGTACTTAAAAACTAAATAAATAGATAAGATTTATTGATCCATAAAAAGAAAAAACACATAAAATACGACCCCCCCCCCAAGAAAGTTCTATGGCTGCGAATGCAGATAGAAAAAAAACCACACAAATATACAGTAAAAATGAGAAATACTAGTCAGTCGCCAAATGACTATTCGCTGAAAACTTGGACATATGTTGAAAATTTGGGCATAAAAAAATAAGCACAATTGAGACTTCTAACTCCTCAAGGCCCTGTCCTTTAACCCTTCTGACATTTAATCACCAATACAAGTTATAGCCTTTTAAAGTGTTTGACCCTACTCCTAAGAAACACAGACGGTGATGTGAAATAACTCAAAGAGTTACAATCGACGTGCTATTTAAGTAAAAAGTACACCTACATGAAATATCTAAGCCAAAAGAAATGAAAAAAGGAGTGTTTGATATCTGACCTATTCCTAGGGCCATAGCCTTTTCAAAAACCTTTCCCCAAATTTAATGTTAAAGCAGGTGTTATGAAGAAGTTGTTCAACTATTGTGTAGATAATTTCGGAGACCACAATGCCTTTCCATGACGATAAATATAAGTTCAAATAGGGATACAATCCTTTAATAGACAGTGATAGAAATTCACAAAAATACCAGATATTTCGGTCACATATGCAGTGACCGTCATCACGTCACTGTATGCAGTGCAACGGTCACTGCATATGTGACCGAAATATCTGGTATTTTTGTGAATTTCTATCACTGTTATCATCATCATTGTCTACTAAAAGGATTTTATCCCTATTTGAACTTTTATTTATCAACTATCTACAGCTGAAACAAAAACTTAATGACGAAATACATATAGCCTATATATAAAATTTAAGCCTAAAAATGAGAGGTATTTTATCTCTATCGATAACGGTCAACACAAGAAAAACTAACTCGAGACATTTAGGCTAGCTGGATAGACATTATTTTGTGGCCAATATACATTATTAGAATAGACATTATTTTGTGGCCAGCTGGGTGCAGCTAGCAACACGTCAGAAACCAACATCTGCATATCAGATAGCACCTTTATCGGTCAAGGTCAACACAAGAAAAAACCGATTTGAGGCATCTGAAACC
Source organism: Artemia sp. Qi Xiang Cuo (assembly GCF_049724085.1). NCBI lineage: Eukaryota > Metazoa > Arthropoda > Branchiopoda > Anostraca > Artemiidae > Artemia > Artemia sp. Qi Xiang Cuo. The sequence goes on from NC_142801.1 coordinate 62,263,263, forward strand.
CCTCCTATAACGGATAAAGCTAATGCTGTAATACAATACATTAAGAATAAAAAGCTAGGTGCAGCTTGCCACACGTCAGAGGACCAAATCTTCATACATGTGGCTACAGCAAATTCCTAGAAAATGAACACTCAGGGATCCTAAGCACTGAGGCTCAATACTAGATCTTTTTTTTTGTCAAAAATTCGGATTCCAACAGATAGAGAATCACAAACAAAATTATTACATGTATGTATGTATTGGATTAACAACCCTTCTTGACTACTAAGGTCCTTACGTCGGCCCTGCAGTGTGTTGCTACAGATGAGTTCGGACTGAAGATCCCGTATTAACAAGCTGGGGTTAAACTCATTGCGCCACCACAGGACACAAAACTAAAACATTTTGGGCGGACAAGTATTTAGCAAAAATACAGGTATTTGGAAATTTGACCAGTCTCGAGTAGTTTTATGTAGTAACTGATCAATGGCTACCAAGTTCGTAGCCGGAATTTTTGTTCGGGGGGGGGGAACCAAAAAACATAAAAAACACATTAAAAAGTCGTTTTTATGCATTTTTGTTACGTTTTTTACGAGTCAAACAATAATTTTTTTTTTTTGGGGGGGGGGGGTAAGCCCCCCAAGTACCTCCCCCCTAGATATGGCCTTCATGGCAACCCTGTTTCTTTTTAATAAAAAGAAACAGCCAGACCAGAATTTCACTTTACCGGTTTACCTGAGCAGGAGACGAACCCTGATGTTAAAAAAAAAAACATCAGTTGCCGATAGAAGGACGAAAACTACAAATTAAATCCCCAATTAAAACACTTGTCATTTCTAGAGAAAAAAAATGCTACAGAAGACAAATATTAAACAAGAAATCGAGAAAACATTAAAAAAAATGCATCAAGACGGTATGTTTATATTTGGTATCACTATGTAAAAACAAATGTTCTTCTGCTCAAGCGCTAAAAGACCTGGACGATTTCGCTGTCCTTACTGTATAGCTTCTATACACTATGTATACGCTATGTATGCACAACGCATACACTTCTATACCCTTTGTTTAAACAAATGTTCTTCTGCTCAAGTGCTAAAACATGTGGACGGTTCCGCTGTCCCTGCTGTATAGCTTATCCTATCTCTAATCACACTTGAAAATGATCGACAATCGGAAACACCCAATATTATCGTAGTTTTAAGTCGGTTACTTTCTATATATATCACATTATATTGATGATAGTAGAATACCTAGAACGCTAAAGATGCAAATTAAAAATAAAAGATTCAAATAATAACCTGAATTGGAAGTCTGAAGTTTTCTTTTTATACCGGAGCACCCTTTAAATACTACATTTTTTAATTCTGTATGAACAATTAAGCAAATTAGGGCTAAAATGAAATTCACCAAAAAAGAAAAAAACAAATAAAAAATGAAATTTGCCAAGTGCTATTTCAAAGTTTCAACAATTTCATGGTCTTATCCCCTATTTCATGACTAATATAGTCCACGAGTTTTTGTAAACTAGTACGTAAATTGTATGAAAAAAAAAATATAAAGAAAATCACAGACTAAAAAGGTTAAAAATGTGTCCGGTTGGCGTAAATTCTAAAATGTCAATACACAGTGAACAATCTTCTTACTATTTTTGAACAAAATTTGCCTATGTTATAAAAAACTGCAAATCCTTATAAATTACCTTGTGTTTTCAGCAAACAATAACGGTGTGGCACTTAAATCGCTGGATGGTATAAAGGGGGCGATATCCTCCCTCCTTTGAAGTATTTTTGTGGAGTTTAACTATTTACGACAAAAATAGGATCTTTACCTAAGAATAAATAAGAGGGAGATTTACAAACAAAACTACCCAAAGAGGGGGAGGTGAGGAGCTTCCTCCCCCTAGATTTTTGAAAATTACCTTTATTTTTTACTTTCTATGAACAATATTTTGTTTTTTCATTGAAAATCGAAAAAAATTGCCCCCCCCCCATAAATTTTGAAAAATATATTTTGTCCCCGCATCCACCCAACCCCTAAATTTTCTCAAATTGGTGACCCTGCTCATAAACCCCCCCCCCCCGAAAAAAAAACACAGCCGTTTCAACCAACTGCAATCAGGATTTCTGTAGTAACCCAAGTTGAAAATAATTATTCTTAAAAATACTAACAACAGATATACATCAATAAAACAGAATTAAAAGGGGGCCTATACCTTCTCTGGTAGAAAAGATGCTTCTAAGTTATGGCTTTTTTTGCTTAGCCATATGACTAAAGGTAAGCAAGATCCATCCAGGTCGTACTTTGAATCCGATACTGCATTGTTAAAAGCGGTAATGTCTTCATTAGCCTGGAATATTACAGTTGAAAATTGTTTTTTTCCTTAATTCCTTAAATAATTCTCTAAGAATGGCTAGAAACTAAAACTAAAGCCTAATGTGATTAACAATTACAACTAATGTGAATTATAACTAACTATAATCCTTTAATTAATAATTAATTAACAAGAACTATAATAATTTCAGTTAATCGTAATTAATTAAGAACGACTATAATCAATTATAATTTTTAGTTAATCATTATTAATTATAGATTATAATTAATTATTAAAGGGTGGTTAATTATAGCCCTCCTCCTAAGTATAACTAACAATATAAAGTAAGCAAGATCCGTCTCGGCTGTACTTTGAATGTGGTACTGCACTGTTGAAAGCGGTAATGTCCCCTTTTACTGTAATTAAGAATCTAAGGTAAGCAAGATCCATCCAGGTCGTACTTTGAATCTGATATGGCATTTTCAAGAGCGGTAAGGTCTTGATTAGCCTGGATTATTACAGCAGACAATACTGTTCATTAATTCCAAAATAATCCCCCCAGTGAATAGTAAATATCTAAACTAAAACTAGCGCTAGTTGATTAACTAAATTAGAGACGCTTCTAGGTTGGGGCTGTTGTTGCTTTGCCACATTACTAAAGGTAAGCAATATCTATACACTTTAAATTTTACTGTTTAATTCATGATAATTAACTAAGTAATTAACTATATTAAGACCCCTTTGCCGACTAAAGCATCTGTTTTAAAAGCAGAATAAGGTTGACCATACAACCAGAGGCTTAAATTATTTTCCACTTCAATTCAGGCTCCTTACCTTAATTAACCTAATTAACACTTAATTACCTAACTAACATTACTCTTCGTCCTGGAGCACAGAATCTATTGACACAATTTAGTTATATTACATAGAAGACATTCCCAGTTAAATTTTAAGAAAGGGGGGGGGGGGCATTTGCATAATAGCCGTCCTAGTCAAGTGGTTAGTGCACTAGACTTGAGACCCTTTGTCCTTTAGGACAGGGGTTCGAGTCCTCGTGTCGCTATTCACGCTTGGTGTGCTGGCCACCCTTCATCCGTAAAAGTTGACCAAGCCATCTCAACTTTTCTTTCAAAAGAGCCCTAGAAAGTGGGATCGAAGCAGATTATTGTATAGCATGTTGCTTGACACTCGTTCAATTCAAAGGAGTACCTAAGACTATCTTTAGAGAATTCCACTGAAAAAAACTAATCTTATTCAACCTTGTGAAGCACCCACGTTTCAGAGCTGTACTTGACCATTGCCATTACCATAGCTTCCAATATTCTAACATTAGTTAATAACTTACTCTTCTAAAAAAAATTTCAATTACAAAAAATCACCTCTCGCCTTGGTGAAAATCACTATGTCATCACACCACTGTCTTCAATAATAATCCTATCCAGGTAAGTTAAACTATCCAGCTGATCAATTTTGCAGTCCCCTCTCCACCCTCATTTATTTCGAGTTCTGACTTCCCCCCCTATTTTCAGACCTATTCTTACAACCTCAACTCTCAAAGCCTCCGGAAACTCACTCATGTGGCTAAAATATTGATCTAGGACACTCAAATCACCTGGATAAGTCTAGGAGAATTTTGCCTTCATCTTTGGTACCATATTCTCCCATATCCTTTGTCCTGCTCCTTGAAAAAAAATCCATCAAAATGATCCATATAAATGGGGATAGAACATAACCCTGCTTAACTCCTGATTCAACACCAAACCAGCTGCTAGCACCATTTCCTATGTCAATTTCCTTCTATAAAGATAAATATAAACTAAAGAAAACTTATCTGTTTCTGTTGATGCTTGAATTATGCAGATTTATCTTAGCTTTGACAAGATTTTGGAAGAAACTAAATTTCAGCTGGGAGGGGGGGGGGCAAACTAGGGACTGAGGGATCCAAGGTCTGGGAGAGGCAGTTGCCCCCCCATGCCCCATAGCAAACTACGCCCCTGTACAAAACCTTTTCAAAGGCGCCCAAAAGCTTTCTAGATTGTTTACATCAAGAAGGAGATTCTGTAAAATATAAATAAGAACAAAACAAACATGATCCTTCCGCAAATCAAATGATTTAAAAATTTAGCTGATGTGGGACCAACTAAAAGTTAAAGTTGAAGAAAATTTAAAAAGTCTTACATAGGGGTTAACAACCTTTCAAGACTAAAATCTAGTTCTCCTTTGCTGGGAACACGAAATAACTACATCATTTTCCTTTTCATTTTTTAGTTGAGGAAATAAAAAGTAAAAACTGAAAAACAGTTTTCAGCAAAGACATCCTACAAAATATATACAAAAACAAAATAAATAAACAACAAACTTTAAAACAAACTTTTCGCAAATCATACGATTTAAGAATTTAGGTGATGTGAAAACCGCTAAAAATTAAAAAAAAAGTCAAAAAAAGTATTTAAGTTCTTACCTGGCAAGCAATTGCAAGATTTTTACCAAGCTCATAAGCTTGCTTCTGATGATCTTCCGAGTGCCCTGAGAGCAATAATGCAGCTTGACAAGACCTTGCGAGGAGACTAGCAGCTGAAGTCTCAATTTTGGCGAGCCAATCAGATACTTGGAAATTTGAGTCGAATTCTTGCGATCCATTAGCCGATTTTTTACCATAGAATTCACTCTCAGAAAAATCACCAATGGCGGCACTCACTATTTCCACCACCTGAAATTTTGAGTGAAATAATTCCAGGATTTTCTACATGCCCAGGGCACCATAATTCCGAGCTAAACAACTACAAACATTCAATAATCGCTTTTAAAGTTGATTTTAAAAATTAAATTTAGAAGTTCCTGTTTCATGTGGGTTACATTAGGATAAAATATATATAAGCATATGAGCTGTTCCCTTGCTAAATAACTAATCTATTTCCTTTTATTCAGTTCTATTTCTTTTATTTATTTTTATTTCCTTTCATTTACTACTTTATTTCCTTTTTTGTCAGTCCAGTTGTTTGAGCATTTTTTTTTTTTTTTTTTTTTTTTTTTTTTTTTTTTTTTTAATACATTTGATTGAAACGTAGTCAAAACTGACCGGTACATCATAACCCAGAAACATACATACAAAAAATTTAGGAGGGTATCAAGGTATTTTTTACATCTATTTTTTAATCTGAAGAAGATAAGAAGTGCTTTTGAAGTGTTTTTTGAAGCCTATTTTAAAATTTTTGTAGTAGTTTTTAAGATTTTAAGAGGAGCTTCCCAATGCCTTTATATACGTCTTGAAACAAGAGAAAAAAGAAGAAAAACGGAGATTTTTATAATCTTGCAGCAATAAACCCGAATGAGATTAGACCCATTCCAAAAACTCTTGAGCTACCAAAATATTTTATTGTTTTACTCATATAAAATTGACAAAAATGAAAATTCTGGTCTAAAACCAAAGCTATAGCCCTCCAAAAACGTTAAAAAATTACATAACAATGCGCACTTTTTAGCCAAGATTTTAAAAATACTCTTCTCACACCATTCACCTCCATTAATCAAACTCCCTAATAGCCAAATTAATTTCTATTTTTTTAAGGATCCCACTTCTCTACTAATAATGTTCAACTAACTGCTACGTATGTACGTGCCTAATAGCAGTTACATATTGCAATCCATAACGGAAGCTATTAAAGTTTGTAAACGGTCTATGATTGGTCAGCTGAAATTTATCCACAAATGAAAAACAGGTTGCATTCTTATTGTAATATGTAGGATCAACTAAATTAAAAAGTCTAATAAAATAAAAGTAATTTAAAAATCCTAATTTTTGGAAATTTAAGAAATAGAATACGTAGATCAGATACATTATACCAAATATAATATTGATGAGCTTTAATTTCCCGGACATAATACGAGATGTGGAATAAGAAATTAACGAAAAAGCCCCAAATTGTGGATAGGAAAAAATACCCTAAAAGGTTAACAAATAGAGAAATTTAGCTTTTCAAAGTTTATTGTTACACGGTACCTTTGCACAACGGTACTTTTGGGACAGGCCAGTTTGCTTCGATTCTAAATTTTATTTATTTGAGTGTTTGTCTGTAAATCATATAAGAGCCCCGTTGTGATTGTATTCCTTAAGCAATATGTATATAATAAATGTATATATAAATAATAATATTTATTAATATATATATATATATATATCAATATATATCAATATATATATATATATATATATATATATATATATATATATATATATATATATATATATATATATATATATATATATATATATAAATAATGTATAACAAAATTTCTCCTCGTTCAGGACTCAGCAAAATCGTCGCCTAATCGTAACTAACTTACTTTACTGCTTGCTTGTTCGGGTCTTCCAAATCAGAAAGCTATATGCACTAGATATAATATATATTTTTATGTTCTAATAAGATATTATACATAACTTATGCTTATTTACTTATAATTTAGTTAAAATATCTACAGTTTTTAAATTTCTTTCATTTTGGATTTCAATTAAATGTTTAAGTTTAGCTAGATCCAGCTTCGAATAACAAGTATATTCGAACATATATAATATATACAATTATGTTCTAGTACGTTATTATACATAACTTATGTTTATTTACTTATAATTTAGTTAAACTATCTACAGTTTTTAAGTTTCTTTCATTTTGGATTTCAGTTAAATATTTAAGTTTAGCTAGATCCAGCTTCGAATAACAAGTATATTTGAACATATATAATATATACAATTATGTTCTAGTACGTTATTATACATAACTTATGTCTATTTACTTATAATTTAGTTAAACTATCTACAGTTTTTAAATTTCTTTCATTTTGGATTTCAGTTAAATATTTAAGTTTAGCTAGATCCAGCTTCGAATAACAAGTATATTTGAACATATATAATATATACAATTATGTTCTAGTATGTTATTACACATAGCTTATGTTTATTTACTTATAATTTAGTTAAACTATCTACAGTTTTTAAATTTATTTCATTTTGGATTTCAATTAAATGTTTAAGTTTAGCTAGATCAAGCTTCGAATAACAAGTATATTCGAACAACAATAGCAACAAAGCTGCTTTTCAGAATCTAGGGGATTATCTTGGGAAGAGGGACAGATTCCATTTTTGATTTCAATTAAAGGTCTAGGTTCATTTGGATCTAGACTCGAACCTCCTTTCTCCTTTGAAACCTCACTTATACCCCTACCAATCCTAACCCCATTTGAATTATAAACATAACCTATAGTTTCAAATTGATTCAAAGGTATGAACTTGTAGATTACAAAGAAATAGAGACAAATTTATAAGAATTGAAGATTTTTTTTCTCTTAATTTACCTTTGACGCTTAACATGTTAAGCTTATATATTTAATGTTATTTTGAATATTTTTATCCCTTATTTACCTCAGGCGGTTTATATTTTTAGTTATTCCTCCATTTCATGCAATTATCAGCACGTATTTGGGAAGGGTAGCGTTTATGCTATTACTACTGCTAACAACTTACTGCAGCACCAAGCCACCTGAGGCCAACACAGCTACGCAAGCTCCTCCTCCAGCCTAATCTATTCAGAGCCTCCTTCTTTACACCCTTTCAAGAAGTTTAAATTTAAATCCTTCCTTACAGCTTCCTCCCACCCTATTCGAGGATAATAATCCTCCCACCCTTCGTTTGGCCCAAGATGGTTGACCAATAAAGACGATCTTTGGCAATCTGTCATCCTTCATCCGCAGAACAAGTCCTGCCATTTCAACCTTTCTATCATTATAGCCCCGAAAAGGGGATAGAACCATATTTTTCGTTCAACACAAGAGCAACGTTTGGGCAAACAAAATATGACCAAAAGAAACACGTGTCATTTTGGTCAAAATGACCAAAGAAACACGTTTGTTCCCCTTCGAAAGGCTAAAGTACAACTGTGTTGACAGATTTTTGGTTTTAATTTTTATAGTCGGGAAAAAGATGCATTTTGTAGCGGTAATCAAGCAAGGCCATATCCAGGGGGGGATGTTTGATCCCCCCCCCCCACCTGAAATGTTTGTCGGACTCGTAAAAACGTCACAAAAATGAATATATACAAATTTTTGATTTGTTTTTAAAAAGTTTTTTTTGTAGCCCCTCTCCCCATTCCCAAAAAAAGGGATACGGCCCTGATCAAGAGGCCGATATACTGCTGTATTTAAAGCTAGCGATGGAAGGAGACATGAGGAGAATAGCAGCGCTCTAGGACTATCCAATTTAATTTAACCCCGAAGAGGGCATTCATTTCTGTGTCACTAAAACGCAAATAAACTTCTTGAACCCCACTTCCTTTGCATCTATAATCAAAATGAAATGAAAATGTAATAGCAAGTAAAAGGTTTACCTTTCATTGTCTTCATCAAAAGTTGTACCCGCTACTACATTTTCATTCCACTTAACTATTATGACTTATTGCCAATCAATTACGCTACCCATATTACCAGCATATGGTGTATGATCTGTATTAACTCGGAAACCCTAATGGGTGGTAAATACACATAAAAACATCTTATTTTTGAACCAAAGATAAAACTATTCTGAAGGAAATGTTCTCTCTATGCCATACCCATTTGATCTAATTTTTCTAAGCTCTTTGTCCCCCAAAGTCATATCCCTTACATAGTACAGACGTCAAGGAAGATTATGGCGCCACTTCCGAGTTCCTGAAATTTTCTTCAAAAAATTTTCCGAGGATTATTTTTGTTCAGGTCTATTCTCCTTTTACAGGAACTTTTGACGACAATTCTAGGGGTCTAGCTTAAATAGTTAATGAATTCAATTCAACAAAAAAATATTCAACAGAAAATAATTCAATAGAAATTAATAAATTCAACAGACAAATCAAATAAATTAAATAACAGACGGATTGTTGATTCACCTTTGGGTTTCTCAGTGAAGCAAGAAGTGTAGATGCGTTAGCAAAGAGATAGTCTCCAGTTAAAATTGAGAGCTTGTTGCCAAAGTCCATATTCTCCTTAGCAGGAAAATTATCACCAGAATTCTGCAATTTCAGAGGTATCTTTACTATGCAACGATGAATCATAAATCCAGTATGAAGCATTTCGGTAATTTCTGCCAGTATCCTTTGACTAAAAGAAGAAAAGAGCAAAAAATACATAGGATAAGTAGAAAAGTAAATGGATTTCCCTAATGGTCATGGGCGCGGGGTATCAGCTTTTCCTCATATTAAAAAAAACATCCCGCTAGTTTCTCACTTTTTATTACTTGTACAGGCATTGCCTATTTTTTGTTCGCTCGTTTTTCCTTCTTTTTACGTTTTAATAACCCTTTTAATTTGTTTCATGTATTTTACTGCTTTAATTATGTATGCTTTAATTTGAATCCTTTAACCGGTTTTACATTTATTTTCTTTTAAAATTTTTTGTTATGTCTTTGTCTTTTGACCCCTAAATAAGATTTCGGCCCTTAGAGGTTTGTAATAGCAATTCTTTGAAATAAACATCTTTCCGTGTACTCCACCAAAACATGTCCATATTTTTATAATTTATCCTATCTACTGTTTTACAGAAAATAATAGCTAATAGTATTATATTCAATAACAATACAATTTTGCTTAAAACTTAACCCAAGTTTTATACCAACTTAATCCAACATGCTGCATCAAAAGAGCGTTTGAAAAAATTGAATATAACTGAAAGCGACACGCCTAATTTTTCAAGTAATGTTCAAACTAATTGCCGCTTCCTTGAAGAATGCCCATATACAGCACACTTAAGGGCTTTGACAAAACAGGAAATCATTACCTAGCTCGCCCTTGACTTCTCTGTGAATCATCTTGGTTGTTTTAACCAAGCAAGGGTCAAGCCCTCGTTCCTTACATCCCGCTCTGCATTAATAAGACAGTAAAACATCCTTTTTCAATTTTTTTCTTTTATTTTTGGAGTTCGAAATTCTATTTCGTTTAATATCGTATCTTGACAGTCACCTTAAATTTTCATAATCGAAGTAAGCTTATTTAATAGTATCAAAAAACACTTTTAGCTAAGAAAAACTAAATGAAAAACACAAAATACAAACGGAAAAATGAGAACACGAACGGTTTTCATTTTCTCAATCTCTGATTTAAAGTTAACTTACACTCTGCCTTGTTGTTATAATGACTCTTTATCTTCATGATAATATCCCCGAGGTTTCCCTTGTTGAACATATCCATTGTAAGGTTGTATTATATTTCAGGGAGCTACATAGCTGAAACACGTGTTAAGTCCTATTAAATAAAAAAAAAGAAGTTTTTCAACTGAAAGTAAGGAGCAACATTAACACTTTAAACGAACAGAAATTATTACGTAAATGAATGGGGTTGCCCCCCTCCTCAACACCTCGCTTTTCACACTAAAGTTTTTTACTACTTTGAAAAAAGCGTCTTATTGTTCTAATTAATCGGCCCTTGTGTTTCAGGAGTCATTCTTAAAGAATTGGGAAACAATTCTAACTTCAGCGTAAAGAGCGAGGTTTTGAGGAGGGGGCAACCTCCTTCAACCTCCGTAATAATTTCTGTTCGTTTTAAGTTTTAATGTTGCTCCTAACTTTCAGTTGAAAAAAATTTGTTTTTTTTTTAATTTAATTTCTGATCGTTTTCTAAATAATGACAGGAAATCCGGCCCCACCTCCACGGAAATATCCTCTTGACAATTCAATCCCGGTGAAAATTTACACCAGACAATTACTCTTAAACCCTCCTTGCGTAAAATTGAGACAGAAAAGAGAAAGCAAGACATATAAAAAGAATTTTGTATAAGAATTCCTGCAAATTCCCGCAGTGTATAATTTCCCCTGACAAGTTCACTCCCTGGAAACTTCCATCCCCATGGAAAAACCCCCAGCATAAAATTTGTCCCCCTCATCCAAAAACCTATGCATGCATCCCAATAACAAATACTATGAGTAAACAATGGAAAAATTTTATAATTTAAAGATCTTTCCCCTGTGGCTGTGGGGAGGGGGGGGGGTCATGTTATACCCATAAGACATAGTTATTCGGCATTTTAACTATAATGAACAAAATGGCTATTTCAAAATTTTGATCTGATAATTTTGGGTTAAAAAGGGGCGAGGGAGGGGGCCTAGTTGCCCTCCAATTTTTGGGTCACTAGGACTTTTAACTTTGGTTCGAATGAGCCCTCTCCTGATATTCTAGGACCACTGGGTCGATACGATCACCCCTAGAAAAAAAAAAAAAAATGAACACGCATCCGTGATCTTTCTTATGGCAAAAAAAAAACACAAAATTCTCCATTTTTGCAGATAGGAGCTTGAAATCTGTACAGTAGGGTTCTCTGATACGCCGAATCTGATAGTGTGATTTTCATTAATATCACTTGATTTTTAGGAGCTGTTTCCCCCTTTTTTCAAAACGGGAAAATTTTCTCAGGCTCGTAACCTTTGATAGGTAAGACTAAACTTAATTAACTTTATATATTTGAAACTAGCATAAAATGCCAATTCTTTTGATATATCTATTGGTATCAAAATTCTGTTTTTTGGAGTTTCGGTTACTATTGAGCCGAGTCACTTCTTACTTACTGTTCGTTACCACGATCTATTTCATTAAAATACACATTGTGTTAGAACAGTGATAATTAACGAATCGTGTTTGATTTCAACAAGCTGTAGTAGTTAAACAAATTTCGAAGTTTCTTTTATACAATTGTAAGGTCGTATTATACACCAGGTTGTCAAATCGATTTAACCCCGTTTTTAAAAGTTTTACTAAAAACGTGTAAAAATGCTAAGAAATTCGAACTTAGAAGAATAAAAACGCTAAGAAACTTATGATCAACCTTGTTTTTATAACTATCTTTATAAACTTATTTTATAATTTTTTTTTATAAAGTTAAAGAAAAGATTCCGATGACCTTTTCTTGAGGATAAAAATAACATTCGCTTCAAAATTGACTATTCAACAAATTCTCAATTTGGCTGTCATTTTTAAAAAGAATTATAAACCATTGTGTAGCTAAGCTCGAAAATACTTGGGAAATTCTAACTGATATTCGATTTAACCTCCCTACTACATTCGTTATTGCCAGCAAAAGCTGAGTGCTCTTATGAACAGCATAGTCAGTATAAAAAACCTCAACTGTCAGCAAAGATCCGATAAAATTCAGAAAACCTACTCAGATTCAAGGAGCACAAACTATTACATAATACAAATGCAAGTTTTAAAATTTAGTTCTACAGCAGCAACACCGCCATCTATCTGTTAGTCACATTAAAGTAGATGTCAGTTATACCGTCTATCGACACCTCCAAAAACTGCTTAGAAATTAGCGTTAATCTACGAGAAACGTAGCTTTCTGGTGGTGTTTAGTTTTCAATTAGAAAAAATGCGGATTAGAAAGTACCATATCTGAGACAGGTACTTTATCTTACTCGTATAAACAGTATTTTTGACTCTATAGGTTATTTTTGCAAAGTAAAAAAACGATGGTTTTCAAGAGTTCTTTCATTTCATTGATTATGCTTCTCAAGGACTGTACTTGAGCTCCTGGACAATTCTGAGCAAAGAAAAGAATTTCTACCATACACCATAAAATAATTGGACAGTGAACTCTTGCCAACAATGGACCTTCCAACAGTGAGCTCCACTCAGTTAAAGGGCATAATGAACGTTTTTTCCCCATTATATTTCTTTCCAAGGCATTTTTTTCGGTATTATTGTATGCAATCATTGAACTTGAATCTACAAATCTGGTATCAATTGAATAGGAGGAAATTGGTTTAGTAATGCACTGGATTTAAATTTCTAACCGCTCTACACCTATACGCATAACCATAAAAAAGGGCCACTTGGGCCTTTAGCCCCATCAAGTAGTCAACTACCGGAGCCCACTTAAAATAAATCATATGCAGTGGGCAACAAATGACTGATTTTTAGTCTAATGTTGAGATTTTTTACCAATTAATTCAAAGTAGAATCACGCTTTTATCTCCTAACGTGCTAGAATCTTAAAAGTAGTCGATTTTTCTTTTTTAAGGAATGAATACAAAGTTGAATCACGTTTTTATCTCCTAATGTGCTAGAATCTTAAAAGTAGTCGATTTTTCTTTTTCAAAGAATGAATACAAAGTAGAATCAAGCTTTTATCTCCTAATGTGCTTGAATCTTAAAAGTAGTCGATTTTTCTTTATTAAGGAATGAATACAAAGTAGAATCAAACTTTTATCTCCTAATGTGCTTGAATCTTAAAAGTAGTCGATTTTTCTTTTTCAAAGAATGAATACAAAGTAGAATCACGCTTTTATCTCCTAATGTGCTTGAATCTTAAAAGTAGTCGATTTTTCTTTATAAGGAATGAACACAAAGTAGAATCACGCTTCTATCTCCTAATGTGCTAGAATCTTAAAAGTAGTCGATTTTTCTTTTTTAAGGAATGAATACAAAGTTGAATCACGTTTTTATCTCCTAATGTGCTTGAATCTTAAAAGTAGTCGATTTTTCTTTTTCAAAGAATGAATACAAAGTAGAATCACGCTTTTATCTCCTAATGTGCTTGAATCTTAAAAGTAGTCGATTTTTCTTTTTTAAGGAATGAATACAAAGTAGAATCACGCTTTTATCTCCTTATGTGCTAGAATCTTAAAAGTAGTCGATTTTTCTTTTTTAAAGAATGAATACAAAGTAGAATCACGCTTTTATCTCCTAATGTGCTAGAATCTTAAAAGTAGTCGATTTTTCTTTTTAAAGGAATGAATACAAAATAGAATCAAACTTTTATCTCCTAATGTGCTAGAATCTTAAAAGTAGTCGATTTTTCTTTTTAAAGGAATGAATACAAAATAGAATCAAACTTTTATCTCCTAATTTTCTCGAATCTTAAAAGTAGTCGATTTTTCTTTCTTAAGGAATCATTACCAAATAGAATCAAGCTTTTATCTCCTAATGTGCTAGAATCATAAAGTAGTTGATTTTTTCTTTTTTAAGGAATGAATACAAAGTTGAATCACGTTTTTATCTCCTAATGTGCTTGAATCTTAAAAGTAGTCGATTTTTCTTTTTCAAAGAATGAATACAAAGTAGAATCACGCTTTTATATCCTAATGTGCTTGAATCTTAAAAGTAGTCGATTTTTCTTTATAAGGAATGAAAACAAAGTAGAATCACGCTTCTATCTCCTAATGTGCTAGAATCTTAAAAGTAGTCGATTTTTTCTTTTTTAAGGAATGAATACAAAGTAGAATCACGTTTTTATCTCCTAATGTGCTAGAAACTTAAAAGTAGTCAATTTTTCTTTTTTTAAGGAATGAATACAAAGCAGAATCACGCTTTTATCTCCTAATGTGCTAGAATCTTAAAAGTAGTGGATTTTTCTTTATTAAGGTATGAATACCAATTAGAATTACGCTTTTAACTCCTAACGTGCTAGAATCTTAAAAGTAGTCGATTTTTCTTTCTTTAGGAATGAATACAAAGTAGAATGACGCTTTTATCTCCCAATGTGCTAGAATCTTAAAAGTAGTCGATTTTTCTTTCTACCAAGAAAAATTCTTATTTTTTAAACCATAAATGAAAGCCATAAGGGGAGTCACGACATAAAAGTTAGTTCTTGAACAGGTATGAAATGTTAATAATGAAATAACTAGAGAAAGTAAATCAGCTCAAGTTAAAAGTATTAAAAAACACTTAAAAACAAGTTTTTCTATGCAAAAAGTAACCCTCGGGGTAACTGTTCATACCTCTGCAAGAGTCCAGAGGATTTTTCGGCAGCGGTGACATTTTGATCAGTAAATCCAGCAGCTTTTGACAACAACAACACGGTCAAACTTCTAGTCTGCATTGAAGTCTTCCCATCAGCAAGAATCTTCCTTAAACAGAAGCAAGATATGTGGTAGCATTATTATACCCATTGGTGCATATAATTCTAGCTTAACCCAAGGGAGATAGATCAGAGGGTTTTCATGGATAGGGCCGAAAAATGAAAAAATACATTTTCAGGCCACCCTTTTTAAGATAGAAGCTCCTTTAAACCAACCTCACAGAAGAACGGGCTTTGGATACAGGCTCATATTAAAATGTGATGCAGGGAGCCACAGGGAATGTATTTTAAGTTTGTGCAGTAACTCCCAGTTCCTTTAATAACAATTTCTGTAAAAAAAACAAAAAACACGACCCCCCCCCACTGGACTCCGTGGCGCAACAATAACTGTGAAAGAAGAAAGAAAATAAAAGAATTAAATAACAAAAAATTAAAGAAGCAACATGATGTTATTTACCACCACTAGTTAATCAACTTTTTAATAAAAAATAAAACAGAAACACACAAAAAAATGGAAGAAAATACAATCCCGGCAACCTACAATGCAACCTGAAAGAATTGGCAAGGTGACGCTTGCTGTGGATTGTAAACAATATTCAGTCTGGGGGTGTAGAGATGGAAAATTTCTAACCCATAAACAAGTGGTGGGAGTCTGTGTAGGTATTTTGAAACATTCACTGATATTGTAAACCGCAGGTGGCAGTCAGTCACTCTTTCCCTTAGATACAAAAATGTCAAAACGACCTGCCCAGTATATCTCTGCGACATCCATGAAATGCATAAAAGAAAATGAAAAGATATTTTAAGAAAGCTACAGAATCATGTTTGTATAGGAAGGCTGGTGTGGATCTAAGCAGAGATTCCAACTGATCAGCATCCCTCAAAATTTGCCTAAGATTGGCACAAGGACAATTCGAGCCGGGAATGGCCCACAAAGCACAAGAACCATTCAAACCGGGAATGATCCACATGGCACAAGGACCATTCGAACCGGGAATAGTCCACAGAGATTTTGATGACTCCAGATCCCACAAAAGAATGAAACGAGTCTATTGACCGAAGATATTAGCAGCTTATAGTTCAAACCTAAAAATCACTGAAAACGGTAAAACGTTTCATCAGAAAAAAACTCTTAACAGAATAGAAGAAAAGATTAAGGAATAAGCAGGGAAATGAAAATTCAAAAGTGTGCATGCTCGCGGGAATATTTAAATTATTTTGCTGCTGACGGTTAAGTTCTTTGCCGGCATTCTTTAAATATTATTAGACAAACATTGAAAATAGGGTCGTTTTTAGGCTTATGTTAAAAGAAAGAAAAACAAATTAAAATTAGGCACATTATCGGGGTATTCGGAGAACAGAGATGATGAAAGGTGATTTGGGGAAGTTCACATTGAAAAAGAAGAAAAATATAGACCCCCCCTCCCTCCATAGAAAAAGAAAATCATGGAGTAAAAAAATTTATTGAACATTATTTTATACAAAAAGAAAAATTGTGATTGATAATATTGTCGCAATATGTCAAGACTGAAGTATTTCTTACAGGAAGATTTGCATGATAAAACGTCAAGTGTGGGTCGACGCTGATGAAGTTGTTGAAGACAAAAAGGCACCTTATGAGAAGTAGATCGAGTGCCAGTGTGTTTAATGGGTGGGTGCAGAATAAATATAGAATGATAATTCATAATGCGTTCATAATCCCGTCGATAAGGCATAAATATTTCAACCATTGTTCCTTGATCCCCCAGTGAATCACCAGATTAGACCAAAGGGGTGCAAAATAAGAATTTTCATTTTTTGGGACCCCGGTGGCTCTGGAAAATCAAGATCATTCCCAACGTCACCGGAAAAAAGGCGGAATCAAACCAAAAGAGCTTTACTACGCTTTTGAAAAGTTACATAAGCACAACAAAGCACTTATGGCACAAGAAAGGTTTGTTATAACAATTTGACCCCAAAATTATTTATTTAACATTATTAAGTCCAAAATGCAGACTTTGATTAGGAATTTGGAATTTAAATTAAATTTTTCGACTTGAGAAAATACTCTAAAAAAACATGAAACATTAATTCCAGCATATAAGCAATTAATAAAAATGCTAGAAGCTAGTAATTATAATGAAACTTTGCCGAATCCCATAAAAAGATGGACATGAAAACCACATGAAATTTTCTAAGATTGTTGTTTCAGCGGTTTCAAAACTATGAAGTTTCTAGGACAGTATCACATTTTAATCACTTTTGCCACGTTCAACCATGAATATAAATAAGCAAAAAGTTGGCAAATTTAATCCCTTTAACTTGGCAACGCTTTTTGTCCATTAAAATCTAAACTTTCAGAGTTTGCTGCTTCCCAGAGACAACGGTACCTTCAAAGCAGAGCTACATCTTCTTAAGTTGTTTGGTGCCATGTGTTTCTGGCTTATTTTTGCTGATTTTTCAGCCCAGTTTATTTTATTTTTAATTTGGTGTCCGGTGTTTCTGGCTTATTTTTGCTGATTTTTCTGCCTAGTCTTTTTTTTTTTTTTAATTCGGTGTCCCATGTTTCTGGCTTAATTTTGCTGATTTTTCTGCCTAGCTATTTTTTTGGTTTTTTGGTGTCTGGTGTTTCTGACTTATTTCTGCTGATTTTTCTGCCTGTTTTTTTCCTTCTTCTTTTTTAATTTGGTGTCCCGTGTTACTGGCTTAATTTTGCTGATTTTTCTGCCTAGTTTTTTTTTTGTGTCTGGTATTTCTGACTTATTTCTGCTGATTTTTCTGCCTAGTTTTTTTTTTCTTCTTTTTTAATTTGGGGCCCCGTGTTTCTGAATAAATTTTGCTGATTTTTCTGCCTAGTTTTTTTTTTTAATTTGGTGTCTGGTGTTTCTGACTTATTTCTGCTGATTTTTCTGCCTAGTTTTTTTTCTTCTTTTTTAATTTGGTGCCCCGTGTTTCTGGCTAAATTTCGCAGATTTTTCTGCCTATTTTTTTTTTTTTTTATTTGGTGTCCGGTGTTTCTGACTTATTCTGCTGAAAAATTAATTTAAAAAAATTTCCTAAAAATAAGTTTTTCAAAGAAAAGTGAAGGCCATTTTAAACTTAAGCTGAGCAGATAAAAATACCTGTTAAAATTAAAACTAAAAACGACCAGAAATTACTATTAAAGAATAAATGAACCGCAAAACGACCAGAAATTAAATAAACAATCATAGGAAAAACATACAACAAGTAATAATATAAATGAGTAAATAGATCTTAAAGCTAGTAATGCCTAGATTGAATATGAAAATCAAGCTTAAAACTAAAAAATATTTTGCTATTGAAGTATAAATGAAACTCAAAACGAACAGAAATTAAATAAACGATCAATGCAAACAAGCATACAATAGATATTAATGTAAATTAATAAATAAATCTTAAAACGAGTGAAACCTAAATTGAATATACCAATCAAGCTTGAAACGAACAAAAATTACTACAAACAAGAGCTTGGATATAACCTCCTTCTCTCACTGTAAAAGTCTAAAACCTACTGCGTCATTGGCACTTTACTGAAAACTCTATGCGGCTTGAACAGTCTTGGAAAGTATAAACAACATCAAATTGAATATTTGATATATAATGATATTAGTTGTTGAAAGATCCATCAGTTCAAGAATTTACTTCACTCTAATTTTATTTTTATTTTCAATGCTGTAAGAACTGGAAAAGAAAATATTTGTTATATAATTTGTTTTCAGTCAAGTGCCAACGACGCAGTAGGCTTTTGGTTTTTATGTACAGTTAAGGAAGAGGGCAGTTTCCAAACTCTTGTTTGTAGTGAAACTCGTCTTGAACAAATCTAAATAGAACTAGCAAATTAAACTGAATATTTGATGTATAATGATATTAATTGCTGAAAGCTCATCAGTTAAAAATGTTACTATAGTTTTAATGTTTATTTTCAATAGCAATTTCAAAAGAAAATATTCTCGATAAAATTGATTTAATAACACCAAAGTAGAGACTTTCTTTGAACAACCAACTGGGAATAATTAAAACCCTAAACCTAGACCGAACTAGGTTTAGACCCTAGACCTAAGATCTAAAACCATAGACCCTGAACCTAAACCCTAAACCCAACTAGGAATAACTAAACCAAACTACGGTACCGATAATTTGTCAATAATTGCGGATAAAGACCACCAATAAGATAACACCAAAAAATGGAAGCCGTCTCGTAATAAGTCCTGTAATTTGAGCAATACAATAATATTGGGCAGTTTATGGTAAAACAACATTATGGGGCAATTTTTACATTATGAGTTTAGCTGTTTAATTAGCTGAACTTAAACAAAGTTCAAATAAGTTGAACTTGAACTAGGGCTAATTCCTGATTTGTTATTCATTGGCTGGTCCTGAATACAACCTCAGCCTTTAAAAACTCAGTCTAAATTGATTTAGCTTGATTGCCATGATTAGTGTCAGCTGAACCTTGATATGACTAAAATCTCATTCTGGCTAGGTCTTAATATAGTTTAAGATATAAATATTGCATTGCACTTTTAGTATTTATGTTGTTAATAAAAAAGCAGGACTTACTTGGCTGTTTTCAACAAAGGGTGACCACTTCCCACGAGTGACCTTAAATGGTAAGCAATATTTGACATTTCATCACTTAATAAAAATCGTAAATTCAGGTAAGATGTAGTGTATCCTACCACTTTTTCTGCATCCAATATAGCTTTACTCCAATCTGTTTTAGCATTTGGGCTTCGAAATCCCTGTAGAAAATTTGTGAATTGGGAAACTTTGTGAGTTGTGCCCCTAGGAAGCGAAATAGAAGTTTTTGGTTTTAAAATTCGGGCGAGAAGTTTTACTTGATGATTCATCTCTGAAACAAGAATACATGTTTAAACATATATAAAAACAAGTCCAACTTTAGAGTAAACAACATTAATTGTCTATATAGCAACATGACACAGCACATGGACTAGGTGTTTACAGGCCAGTGGCGAAGATATTAAATATGGTAAATGTGCATTTACAGGCCATAAACTCGAAAAAAATTTTTATAGGAGCCCTTCAAACCAAACTTTTAATTGCAGCATTTGTGTAGATATGCTATGCACACTATCTTACTTTATACAATTGAGATGGGGCTGTAACACCCAGCAATTCAATAATTCGAAAACAATCATATGGTGTTTTACATGGTAACTGAAGTGAATATCTTAGTGGGCTCAATAAATGGATTCAGTAGATTTTGAAATGCTAACAAAAGAGGATCTTCTCAGAAGTTGACAGTGGTGTGCCTCAGGGAACAATCTTGAGTCCAACATCTTTATTAACGATGCTCCAGAAGCTGTAAGAAATAAGACGAGCCTTTACACTGATTATTCAAAGCTTATTGGCTCTTCAGAGTCATCAGTTACAAGGAGCTTCCATACAGGAGGACATGTATTTGCTTTCACTTTTGACCTGTAAGTGGAGGCTTGAATTTAACATCAAGTACAAATTGGTGCACTTGGGAGAATGAATGTATAATGGCAGTAGCATATGATTGGAGGGGATGGCTCAAGACAATTGATTGATTCTTCAGCAGTTGGGGGAAATTTGGAACACCCCTGAACAAGGATGATCAGCAAGCAATAGAATCTGTCAAAAGACAGGCAACAAAAGCTGCAGATGGATGCAAGAATCTTGACTACACATCTCAATTGAATAGGCTACAGCTCCCAATGCTTGTGTACAGACATTGAAGAGGTAATGTCATAATGACTTATAAGCTTTTGAATGCTGACTCCTCTTGTCAAAAGCTCTTTAAGTTCGACGAATCCTCCAGGACGAGGGGGCATAGCAAGGAGTTGTCCCAGAAGAGGGCAGATCCAAGAGTCCATCACCACTACTTCTCCAATAGAATGATTGCCCATTAGATAGATAGATAAATTGTATTTCATACAAATATAAACAACAAAAATAATTAAATAAAGCCAACAGAGAGCTAAACTCGAAAGGAAGGCTAACAATTATTACAATGAGTTCATGTACACCAAAAATAGAGACAAAGAAGATAAAGTATGTTTATGTCAATTTTTTGGATCTGGTTAAAAGAAATATTAAGAAAAGCAAAAATAGAAAGAATTCAGTATGGTATTATACATAGAGGCATTTCTACATTTATGGGTTAGTATATGAATCCAAAATGTAAGGAATATGATCTTATCAGCACTTATTAGGCATTTCAATGACCAATAAGAGAATCAGAGTTTCAATTAAATACAGTAAATAAAAATTGAAGCAATTAAATGATTCCTGGAGTGGATACCCCTCTACCAAATTTCATGACAAAACTACAACCAATTTGACCAATCTAGTAATAGTATGAATATCAGTATAAAAAGCATTTAGTCTATTTTTTCAATGATTTCTTATTCATTCAGGAAATTATATTCACTGTATATCTACATTCTTATTCTTGAATGATTGAACCTTTGTTCTATTGACATACGTAGATGGTGCATTCATTTTCACTTTTGAAAGTTTTAAAACAAGAGAATCAAATCTTGAACTGATAGATTTTAGGAAGTAAAAGCACCTTAAATATCAGAGGAAAAAACTGACCTGAGCAAATGCAGGGAAACAGGAAGCATAGAACGTTTTTCAATTTTCCAATTAACTAGATTGACATTTGTACTTGATGATAAGGTTTCAAAGGCAGCATATTTGGAAAAATATTAATGTGGAACATATTGTGAAGTGTAATGGACCCCTAAATTTCCTGTTTTCCTTATGTTAAAAATGAGCATGGATTAATTAAAACAAAATTATCTGCTCAAAGTAAAGAGCAAAGTTGACACTTAAAACAAGCTTTTACACAGTTTTAAAGCTACTTAACAAATTGTAGTTTTTCGAAATTATTGGAGGGGGAAACTGGGCCCCTTACCCCCCCCCCCCCCCACCACTTCAACAATGCCAGTGCCCTTTAATGGTCTCATATAAATCTAAACTATAAAAGAAACTAACCAAAAAATGATGAAATTCTTACTTTATGATATGCACCAAATATCAATGAATCATATTTCCTTGTTTTTCCCTATTTTTATATAGTAAATCCCTTTCAGAGTTCCAAAATTAGAGCAAAAAGGTCATCATTTGTTATGATTCTTGAGATAAGTTTTGTATGGGCACCCACAAGCTGAATTTTAGGGGGGCTAACCTGGTCTAATTGGCACTTCCAATGTTGAATATTGACCCTGGTGCCACCCTGGTACATCCATTGAATGCCACCAACGAGAGGCCCGGCTGACTGCCGCCAAAGTGTTGTAACGCTGCTGCCGGCTGAGGCGGCAACATTCCGCTGACTTTGAATTAATTTGAGCTAATTCTTTATTGCATCAACCGCAATGTTGGAAATTTTCTTTTTTTGTGTGTGGATAATGATTTTGATTTTCTGCTTCTAAATCAAGTGTGGTTTTCAAAATTTAACAATCAAGTGGACATACAAATAGTTTGCAAAAATTTCTTATGCTTCCAGGCTGAGTTTTTATTCAGCACTAGTTGTTGCAGCACATCTATTGAATAGACAATTGTCTTTCCAAGAGACACCAACTTAAATTCCAGGTAGAAACTTGAGATTTAAGGACCTCTCTATTTCAAGACACCTTGGTATTTCAAAAAATCAATATTTCTTGAGTCCTTGCCATTGGCAGGTGTTTATAAATACTGATGTTTTGGTGTCATGACATAGCAGCGTTACTTGAAACGGTAGGCTCTGAAAATTCTCAAGTTCCTAACTGTTAAATTCTGAATTTAAAGTCACTGACAAGTAATGTGTTCTCTTATTTGTCATAAAACCACTGGAGGTTAAATAACTAGGAGCAGACTAGGAGGTGTTTAATTACAGGAGGGGGGCCTATTCCGGACATTGACAGAAAGGAATGGGCAGGAAGCTACAAATGCAGGTCTCCCTAATCACCATCTCAATAGTTATATCTATTATACCACCTAGAAAATCAATTTTTCTCTACTAAGTCTGTCTAAATTTTCTTAATAAGTATTTCCTTAGTTTGAATATTTCACCCATATACAATGGTAACTATTTTAAATGCACAGACATTTAATAGTAGAGACCTGATTGTAATTACAAATTTAGCTTAGCCCAATCTTGAGCAAAGGATCTTAAAATTGAAGTTCTCAATCATGGACAGATTCAATCACTGACATATGTGGTGAAACAGAGTAATCATATTTAAATAGACTTGGACATAAGATTGTAGTCAACCAATCCCAACTATCTGCATCAGGTCCTACAAAATAAAAATACTGAATGGCGGTTCAATTTTTTAATTGATGCAATGCATTGTTAAAAGCCAATTGCTTCCCAGATAAGATATTATCACAGATTCTGTTAGGTTACAAAATATTATTTTGTTGATTTATATAAAAACAATCAGAATTAATTGGTTCATTATAAATGGGGCTTAAATAGGTTTCTCCAGTGTCTCTATTGAGAGCCACCTTTTGGTGAATATACTTTTCTTTCTCAACTGCCTCCCTGAGAATTTGTATGAGACCTTTAACAGGGGCAATAATGGAGGTGTTGCCAAATAAAATGAAAATAGGCAGTGGTGTTTATTGGGTTCCCTGTTCTTGTGGTTGTTCCTATATTGGAAGAACCCACCAGAAGTTGGGGGAGAGGTTGTTAAAACACAGGTCCTCAATCGACAAAGTTATGGGACTACGCCAAAGACCTGAGACTTTTGCTTCTGCCCTGGCTCAACATGTCTACGACAATCCACACCATTTCATTTTATTTGATAACACCTCCATTATTGCCCTTGTTACTTTTTATATTATCGTTGGATCTTTATCAGTATTTTTCTTTTTTTTAATATTGTGCACTGAGGATGGTCAAGCAGAGGTCTTGACCAAAAT
Source organism: Artemia sp. Qi Xiang Cuo (assembly GCF_049724085.1). Classification (NCBI taxonomy): domain Eukaryota; kingdom Metazoa; phylum Arthropoda; class Branchiopoda; order Anostraca; family Artemiidae; genus Artemia; species Artemia sp. Qi Xiang Cuo. The sequence goes on from NC_142801.1 coordinate 62,287,258, forward strand.
ATTTGCATTGTAATCTGCGTTTTTTCACTGACTTGTATTATCCTCCTTTCTCTCTTCTTTTTGTTTTGTTACTTCTCTTGATGAATAACAAAGAAGACCAGCATCCAGCCAGCAAATTGCAAAGTTTTAAACTTGTGAATACGCCCAAATCTGATTTAAATTAAAGCTGGGATTTGAGAAAGACTGATCAAAACAAAAATATTTGCAGTCAACAATGATTGTACCAGCAGTGCACTGCTGCTGCAATTTTTACCCCGCTGCTGCCAACCTTTCCTCATTGGCACAGCACTGGGGTCTAGTTGTATATTCCAAAAAAGCAAAAAAAAAACTCCAATCAATACTCATCTATCAGGCCCGTAACTGTTTCAACCAGTTTATGCAAGCTTTATAAACTATTGTTTATAAAACAGCTCGAAGAAAATATTACACACCTACACATAAATTTGGCTTACAACATGGCATTGGATGTGCAGACGCCCTTGCAGTAGTTACTAATACTCTGCTTGATGTTTCTTGTACAGGTAGTTCACTCGCCTTGGCGAGTCATGATGATCGCCACGCCTTTGACTCTCCAATCCACCCCCTTATGCTTTTAAGGGCTGTTAAAAGAGGAGATAATCCGGCTATCATTAGGTCTCAAAGAGATATGTTTGCTAAGTTACGAGTTTGTCTTAAAATTGCTCTTAAGCAAGATTAAATGGCAGGCCACTGGATAGATCTATACCAGTTAAGGGAGGAGCCAGGCAAGGTTCAATTGTCTCACCTTGTTATTTCAGTAATCATGTCCTCGAAGCTCAGGACCAGTGTGAGATGTCTTGTGTTCTCTCTGGCCTCAATATCTCCTTAGTCACATATGCTGATGATATTTTTAATATTAGCCAAACTTTGGACAAAATTTCTGAAACTTTTCAAAAACTGCAAGCAGAATATTTAAAATCTGGTCTTCAATTAATGCTGCAAAGTCCAACGTTGTGCTTTTTAACTGGAAAGGTCCACTTTCTCATGAAATTGTACATGGGAATTCAAAGATCTGCCTGTCAGACCAAATTGTTTATCTTGGTATTCCCATTAGAAATTCCATTTCTGAAATATGTCATCTCCTAACAGAAGTCATCAAACGCCGCATATCAGCTTCCTATGCTTCCATAGTCTCTGCTAAGCTTTATTTGAATTGCCGTTATTTAGCAATGCTGTACAATACTGTTGCTTTCCCCATATCCTCTAGATTGCACCCTTCTGGAAGATTCTTACAAATGTTGATAAATTGAAAATCTGCTCCACTTTTTTCTGTTTCACAAAATACCTACTGAGATATTCAATTTGGACATGCAATTCAAAACTCACCAACAGTCTTAACATAGCAGATCCTACTATAGCTGTTGCTAAACTTATGGACAAACACAACCACAAGTTTTCAAGATATGCATGGAGCCAACTTCTTTAACTATATTTACCTTGTTATACTTGTATAGTGAGATTTTGCTTTTTTTTTCTCTCTCTCTTTGCAGTACTTTGTCAGTTTTTTTTTTTTTTTTGAACAAGTATGAGTTTTCAATAAATAATACAAATAATAATAATAGAAATCTCAGAACAAAAATATAAAACTATAAGGCAGCATGACTCAGCCAGGGGGGGGGGGCTTGAGCCCCCTTGCCGCCTATAGTGTTTCGTGATTTTCAATACACCAATAAAACAACTTGCCTATTGACAAGAATCCCATAAAATTTGCCATTTATTACTTTTTTGGATAAATTTGTTGATTAACTTGCTAAGAAATAGACATGCCTTTGGAAACAGAATTTGATCTTGAAGAAAATATAACATTCATTTGTATTGGCATACAAAGGTTAGTATAAACCTACAATTCGGGCTGTTGAGAAGAAAACATATTAAGAAAACAATTCTTATTTCATAATATCCAAAAAATGTAGTTAACACATTTTGAATATAGCCGAACTATAATTTACCCCCAACCCACCCATACTGCGTAAACATATAGGCCAAAATTATGGTTCAGTTCTGTTATAGCACCTATTTTAAGTTTTTCATATAAGTAGGGCCTGTTTCTTTGACTAATCCCAATGAAGTATCACAAACTATGATGAAAATATAATACTTTAGAAACCAATTTGGGCTATATATTTTGACATTAGAGAATGGGGGTAAAGTATTGTGGGTCTGCATGCAGAATGTGTTAGGTACAATTATTCTGCATATTATGAAGTAAGAATTGTTTTCTAACTTTACATTGTCCAAATAATTAACCCTAATCCATCCTTAATGTACAAATATATAGCCGAAATTATATATTTCCTATCTATTCTGTCACTTCTCTTTGTCTTGTCTCATGCTAAGCTGAAAGAAACTGGTTCTACAGTGCATCAATGGATGAAGAACTTAACATAGCTGCTATAACAGAACAGCACCCAAATTTTATATTTTTTTTATGCATTTTGCCACACATCACTCTTGTTTCAACCCACGTTCCTATAAATTGAGTCAATACTGATGAAATAAAAAAATGGTAACACATTGGAAATGTGAAATTTGGGACCAGTACTGGTCATAAGGAGACATACTAAGAAAACAATTCTTACTCTATAATATGCATAACAATCCTAGTTAACATATTATTCAAGGGGAGAACCTTTATTCTCAGTTCTTTCCTTTTTTTTCCAACTTTGAAAAAAAATAATTATGGAAAAAGCCATGCTTCTGATAAACATTTTCTATGTATTGAAATTTGTGCCTATAAATTTCCTTTATAAATGGCATTCATCGTGGTTGTTCCTAATTTTCTCCAGTTTTTCTCAGAAATTCATGAATTTCTTAGAACATAAATATTAACAGAGTATATACCCCTACCCTCTAATGTGCAAATATATGCTAAAAATTGCATTCTGAATCTAAATATAACCAAATGAACTTTACCCCAACCCCTAAATATATCCAAATCAGGGTATATATTTGCACATCATGGGGATGGGGGTAAAAATTCATTCGTGATGCAAATGAAGGTTATATTTAGATTCAGAATGCAATTTTCGGTACTGTTGTACTAAACGGACTCTTTTATATAGTGCTAGTTTGGTTAATGCTAATGAAATAAAATAAAATAGGATGACTATATAATAGTTTAGAAACAAATTTGGGCTATATATTTGCACATGGGGGGGGGGGGGGTAGGGGCAAAGCATAACATATATTAAATACATAATCTAACCTAACCTAGGTACCTGTGCCCCCCAAAACCCCCCCCAAAAAACAATTTAAATTTTGTATACACAATTAAAACCAAGCTATACATTGTATTTCTCTACAGTGGTGTCTTGTATCATCCTGTAAAAATGAGTTTTTCAATGCGTCTTGGGTTTGAGATATAAAAAGTCCCTATAGTACAACAGTACGCAATTTTGGGTATATGTTTGCATATTAGGGGGTGGGGTTATATACTCAGTTAATATATAGGCTCTAAGAAATTGATGAATTTCTTAGAAAACTGGGAAAATTCGGAACAACCAGGATGAACACCATCTACAAAAAAAAATTATAGTCACAAATTTCAAAACATAGAAAATATTTATCAAAGCATGGCTTTTTTTCATAACTTTTTTTCTTCGAAGTTGGAAAAAGAAGGGGACAGAGCAGTATACCTCAGGAATCCATCCCTCAAAACAATCCTCCACCCCAAGTACTTACGCGTGCCCAGTCAGTCCAACCCCCACAATCCTTTTACTCAATTCAGACCATCTCCAACCCCCCCCCCCCTCACTCATATTCCTCCCAAAAATCCACTTCCTTTCGACTCCGTTCTTCTCCGTGCGTCCAAGAAGTTACCGACCGGTTCTGGACTCCACCCGTTATTTGCCGAAACAAACCCGCCCCCTCCCCTCTCAGACACCCTCCACCGTACTTCCCTCCCTCAACATTATCTTGCCCCCCCCCCCCCATATAAAGAACACTCCCATTTTGACTTATTCCCAGATCACCAGAAAACCTTTCTCCCTTCCCTTGCACTTTATCCCCCCTGGCTACCCTACCAGTATGACTCTGGTTTAAGAGTAAGCAGGCAGAACAATCCACAGGTAACACCTCCATACAGAGTTTCTAAAACTTCAAATAGTGAGACGAATTCCACCGTAATTCCATCTTAACTTAATAATATCCCCATAATTTGTCTGCTGTCCTCCTTTTCTCTCAAGCCTGGTCCAGTCCTGCCTTTTAATAGTGCCTCAAACCCATCCCCTTACCCACAGCATCCTTCTCATAAACTTCAACCCCAAATAACTGCATCCCAAATTGAAAAAAAAATTCCAATACCCAAATCAGTTTAAATTTCCAACTTTCCTATTTCCAATGCTGAGAGCCTGAATTTTGATAAAAATTACAGAACTCTAGGGCATCTCTGAAAATCATAAAATTAATATTATTGCTGTGACAGAGGTTCAGTCCCAGAACCCAATTTTCCTAAAAATAAGCAATTATACTCAGTTTATCTCCTGACCACCCTCTCGGGAAGAAAGGGGGTGGTATATTATTTTTTGTCTGAGATAACCTCCAACCTAAACTCATCCCCACCCCCAACTTATCAGATTATGATGAAATCCTATGACTGAGCTGTAGACCAAAAGTACTTCCTGCCCTTTCAATTAGATAAAAAAAAAAAAATTTTTTTTTTAACTGAAACTAAGAAGTGACATTAAAACTTAAAACAAACAAAAATTATTCTGTATATGAAAGGGGCTGTCCCCTCCTCAATACATTGCTCTTTACGCCAAAGTTTTTTATTGTTTTAAAAAATTATATTGAGGAGGGGACAGCCCCTTTCATATACAGAATAATTTCTGTTTGTTTTAATGTCGCTCCTTACTTTCAATTAAAAAAACTTGTTATTTTTTATTTAATTTCTGAACGTTTTTGAATTAATGCAGCTTTGATTTTGGCTCACTGTGCATGAATAATTAAAACGAAATTTGAGTATTAATTTTACTTTTTTGGCTAAATGGCTTTCTCAAAACTTTTTTCTGACGTAATTTACGAATTAACTTACGTAACGAACTTCTATATTCGTATGCTTTATTACATATATTAGGGAGTTTGCCCCCTAGTCGATACCTTGCTCTTTAAGCTAAAGTTCGAATTTTGTTTGAATCCCAAACCCATGAATCACAAAGGCTGGTTCATTAGAATAGATAGCTCTTTTGAAAGTACTAAAAAAACTTTAGTGAAAAGGACAAGGTATTGACTAGGGGGCGAACCCCCTCATATACGTAATAATTTCTGTTTGTTTTAAGCTTTAATGTTGCTCCTTAATTTCAGTTGAAAAAACTATTTTTTTTATTTAATTTCAGATCATTTTTTTAATAATGCTAGGAAATCCAGCACCCCCTTCATAGAAATGTCCCTTCGCCAAGGAAACATCCTCCATGGAAGGATCCTCCCCCGTAAGCCCCTCCTCCGACACCCCCCCATCAGAAAAAAATCCCCCTGATACGTCCTTATACTTCCCATTAACCAATACTATGTGTAAACAATGGGCAAAGTTCCTAACTTCCAGCCCTTCCCCCGGGAACTGTTGGGGATTAAGTCATCCTCAAAGACATATTTATTAGATTTTTGACTATGCTGAACAAAATGGCTATCTCGAAATTTTGATAGGGCGACTTTGGGAAAAAAATGAGATTGGGAGGGGGCCAAGTTGTCCTCCAATTTTTTTGGTCACTTAAAACCGGCACCAGAACTTTTAGTTTCGATTCAAATGAGCCCTCTTACGATATTCTAGGACTACTGGATTGATACAATCACCCCTGGGAAAAAAAACAAATAAACATGCATCCATGATCTTTCTTCTGACAAAAAATACAAAATTCCACATTTTTGCAGATAGGAGCTTGAAACTTCTGCAGTAGAGTTTCTGAAATGCTGAATCCAATAGTATGATTTTCATTAAGTTCTATGACTTTTTTGGGGGTGTTTCCCCCTTTTTTCGAAAATAAGGCAAATTTTCTCAGGCACATAACTTTTAATAAGTAAAACTAAACTTAATGAAACTTATATATTTGAAATCAGCATAGAAATTTGATTCTATTGATATATCTATGGGTATCAAAATTCCGGTTTTTAGAGTTTTGGCTACTATTGAGCCAGGTTGATCCTTACTTACAGCTTGTTACCATGAACTGTATGATTGTAGCTGATGTGTTTTATCATTCCCCTAACCAAAGTATTGACCAGAAACACAAATTTATACAACAATTTCTTATAAGTGCTGACTTTGTGTTATCAAAGTATCCAAACACTGGTATTTGCTTACTTGGCAATGTGAATGACCTGAGGATGGACCCTATCTGTACCTCTCTTAATATTAAACAACTGGTTAAAATATCTACAACAAAAGGTAACACCTCTCTGGATGTTATTTGTTCAAACATGAGAAAGTATTACAACTCCCTGCAAGCACTGCCACCATTAGGAGGCAGTTACCACCATTATCTTCTTTTTTCTCTTAGGATTAACACCCTTTCAACCCTTTATGACAATAGGTGGAAATTTGTTGATGACTAGACAGTTTTAGAGATATGTCATAAAAACATTTTTAGCAACCCAATGGGTGTACTCCAAGATATTGCCTGTGGGGCCTCTTCCCCTGACATGAAAGTTAACCCTTCTAATCTGCAAGTCTCAGTAAGTTTCCTTAAATCCCCTCCCCTTTTTCTTGCTCTTATTCCTCCTGAAACCTCTGTCACATCTCTTAAACTCCTTGGCAGTGTTACCAACACCTCAAAACAAAATGTACCACAAATTGCATGAAAAATGTACCAAAGACCAAAAAATTGTACCCTATCCCGAATTTTTTTTCTGCGTGTTCTTCTTCTTCTTCTAATTCACAGCAGGCGGGCTATTCAGTTAGTACTATTTAGCCCTTTTCTTTTTGCTTCACTCTGTGGGCTACAGAGCTACTGGCTTGGTCGTCTCTTATTTGTGTTATGCTTCGCGTAACAGCAGATCATTGCTGACGTAAAGTACTATCTATGAAAATTTTGCATACAACATTTTCATTCACTTTCTTTCTCCATTCCTTTGTTTTTCTTTCTCTTCTAATACAGTACATTACTCCTGGCAATACTTCAAGAAGTTCTTTGGAGTAACATATTTTACAACAGAAACATTTTACTACAGGCCAACAAAAGTCATTGTTTTTCAACCATTTATAAGCTTGATAAACTTTTTCAAACTCAAAACGAGCATAACTTAACATGAGTAGGGCTCAAAACCCAATGCCAGAACATAACTTGCACTTTACTAAAAAAACATAAATGTTTTTACTTTTATAACTTTAATAAACCAAATAATATTAACATTTTGATTGCTAAATACCAGTGAATATTAAACTGACAATGCACATTCATTTGTATTTTTTTCAGTAAAGTGTAACTTATGTTCTGGCCTTGGGAAGCACATAGGGGCTTTGAACCCTACTCATGTTAATTTCTGCTTGTTTTGAGTTTGACTTGTTTTTTTTTGTAATTTCTGTTCGTTTTGGGTTTCATTTATTTATCAATGCTGATTTGTGGTAGTTTTATGCTTGGTAGATTATTTGATTTTATTTTTGCTCTTTTTTCGTTTAATGGAGTTTGAGAAACTTATCTACTTTCTTTGAGAAACTTATTTACTTTGAGAAACTTATTTTGGGGAAAAAGTTTTTTTAATTAATTTCTGTTTGTTTTATATTGACATAGTCTTTTCAGGGAAAAAGAAAATAATAGTTAAAATCTTTTCGTTTTTTCAAGACTTCATAATTTGGCCTGCTATTTGTATGCCAGATAGAAAGTTTCAGCAATTTTTAACGACAAACACCCTTTTAAAAATCTGGACACAAATAATAGTGTTTAATTTAGTTTCATACATCCTCTAGTTGACCTGAAATATAAAACTTGACACCATTCACAAAAAAATCTGTTTACTTTCTTTGATAGCTTGGATACACTTACTCTATTTGGATTTGGTTAAATTTTAAGAGCAGAAGTAGTCCCAAAAGTTTGAACATAATACCCTCAGTCCCTCAGTTGTTCTTGGGATACTGCTGAGATGCCTTATTGGGAATTAGCACTAAAACAATTCGTTTTGATTTAATCTTAAGGCAAAATTTTGTTTGTAAACATAATGGGCAAATGGGAGGATGGGTGTGGGAGGAGGATTATTTGCCCTCTAATCACTTTCCACTATTAAAAAGGGGATAAGCCATTCCAATTTCCAATCGAATGAGCCCTTTTCCAAGTTTCTACAACAACTCCTTCGATACGAAGAGCCCTGGTCTAAAGGAAAAAAAAAAATAATAAATTGTGCCAACATTGTTCTTTACTTAGGCGATTGAGCTGTCTATGATAATTTCTGTTCGTTTTAAGTTTTAATGTTGCTCCTTACTTTCAGTTGAAAAAACTTGTTTTTTTTTTATTTAATCACTGATACAGATACAGCCCAATATTTACATGAGTCTGCAATTTACCTGAAATAGGACACCTTTCCTGTTGCAGAATCTGAGCAATCAAATGCAGACTGAAACCATATGTCATCTCATTCAGAAGAGAAGAGGTACTCAAGTTCAAAGCATTCACCTAACACAGTGGTCAGCAGCCATTTTAGTTAAGAGACTCAAATATAAACAATGGGGTGATTATTTAATATCTTACAAAAATATGTGTTTATTAATGTATCAAATCTATAACATAGCTTTAGACCTTGACTCAATTGCAAGTGCCCCACCTGCAATTGCCCCCAACCACAAATATTACTATTTATCAATTTCTTCCAATTTGAAATGGGATGCCCATATAATGTTCTACAACAAGCAAACTCCTTGCTTTCCCTCCTTAAACTTTTAAATAAATTTAGTTGCCCCAATCACATTTACTTTAAGTATATGTTTCTTCTGTGCATCCCATATTAGAGTATGCTTGTCCTGTGTGGCACCCTGGTCTCTCAAATGAAACAACACAAAAAATTGAAAATGTCCAAAACAGATTTTTTCAGTTTTTATCTTTTTTACTAGTTGCCATTTTGCAGTTTTTAATACAAGTGACAAAGGAATCATATCGCATTCTGATATTTTTTTTTTTTTTGCATTGTTTGCCAATTTTTTAGTTGTTGTGCTTTTGTTATGATTTTCATGTTTATTTGTTTTTTATGGACTTTGAAATTTGAATTTTGCCCTTAGGGCTTGTGATAGTAATTTCTCAAAATAAATATCTATCTATCTATCTATCTAACTAGGATTATTATGCACATTATAAAGTAAGAATTGTTGGTAAATATATACCAAATCATATTACTGAGTTAGGAATAAAGTGAATACACTATTCAATGCATTTTTTTATGCTGATTACAAATATAATAATAATTTCTATTGGAAAGAAATTTTAGCCCCCCCCCCCCTATATATGCCAATTCAAGTTTAAACTTACCTCCCATTTACATCAGAAACAAAATTTGCCCCCCCCCCTAATGTAGAAATATATACCCTGAATTGGCATATATAGGGGGGGGGGGGCTGAAATTAATTTCCAATAGAAATGATTATTATATTTGTTATAAGCATAAAAAAAAGGCATCAAATGGTGTATTAACTTTATTCCTAACTCAATAATATGATTTGGAATATATTTACCAAATTGTTTTCTTAACATGTCTCATTATGACCAGTGCTGGTCCCAAATTTATACCAAATTTGGTCTACATATTTGCATATTGGGTGGAATTGGGGTCTTGGGGGTAAAGTTTAAGTTCACTGTATTCAAAATGTATTAATTACAATTTTTCTACATAGGCTATTATGAAGTAAGAATTGTTTTCTTTGCAAGTTTCCTTCTCAACAGCCCCAATCCTAGGTTCATGCCCAAAAGACACCAAGTAGCATATTCACTTTGTCCCTAAGTCCATGGAGTAATCAAATTAACCAGACTAAATATTATCTAGCTAACCCAACTACTTTCCAAGAGCAATAAAAGCTTTTATCCAGGACTATGCCGAAATGGTAAAATAAACATTTTTGTTATTGATTTACAAACCTTTCTGACACTGAATCCCTCTTCCAACAGCCCATATGTAAGAAACTCAAAACCAGTGGGGATACATTTCGAATGAATTTGCTTCAACTACAGTGTTACCAAAGTCATGATCTGAATTTGGCCGCTGGCGCTACATCGATTTCCACGAAACACGCTTAAATTTGTGTGTCCTGGGTTACATCTGGTGAAGTCGAAATTATGTAGAAAAGCACCATCCATGAAGTTGGATCTTGGGCAAATGACCGCTTACTCTTTATGCAGTTTGAGCTTGCTTTTATGTATTTTTATTTTATTTAAAAATTTTTTGCTTAAAAAGTATCAAAAATTGCATCAATATGAAGAAATAGTAATTTATCACTCGTCTGTCTATTTTACAAAAGCTGAAAAATAATGACGAAGATGGTGAGAAAAGTTAAAATAAAAGACAGAAGAAACTTCACTCAGGCTTGAATAATAGGCAATTTGAGTTAGAGTCTGTTTTTTCTTAAATTAACTATTTCTAGACATTTTGCACTAAACCCTAGGTTCCCAAATTTACAATTTTCTTGGCTGAAATATTGCATTAAAACTGGACAAGTGTTGGGTCAAGTACTTTATTTTAAAATCTTTTGCTTAAAAAGTAGCAAAAATTGCATTAATCTGAAGAAATAGTAATTCATCACTTATCTGTCTATCTTACAAAATCTGAAAAATAATGACGAAGATGATGAGAAAAGTTAAAATAAAAGACAGAAGAAAGTTCACTCAAGCTTGAATAGTAGGCAATTTGAGTTAGAGTCTGTTTTTTCCTGAATTAACCATTTCTAGACATTTTGCACTAAACCCTGGGTTAGTATCAGTACTAAGTGCTCGAAGTAAATTGTACTTAAGTACGGAAATACATGGCTTGAAGGCTTTTTTTGCAAGGTAAAGAATATGGTTAGGTCGTCAGGAGAGAAGCTGACATTAGTTGTTATATTGCTTCCAGTGGAGAAGTGAAAAGGTACTCCATTCTAGTACCACCAGGGCCGTATCCAGGTGGGATCTGGACCAATGAAGACCGGTCATTTTTTGACAGATTGACAGATCCGTCAACAGATGACTGGTCTTCACTGGTCCAGATTCTGGAATCTGGTTCTAGAAATCTGTCAGTGGAGACTGAACTTAAACCATGAAACCTTCGCCTAGAGAGATGCCATAGCACTATGATCAATAGCATAGTTTAACATCCCACAACTTCGAAAAACGATGTCTGAAAAAAAGCCTTTATTTTAGTGAGGAGTCATGACATCTGTGTTTACTTTTAGCATCAAAAACTTCTCAAACCTAGCATCTTCTAAGTGTTTTCAGTTTTCAGTCAATACATCTCCTGCAGTGGAAAATAGGCGTTCAACAGGTGCAGAAGATAGGAGAGTGATATTAAATTTCTTAAACAGTTTTCTAACTTTAGGATAGTCTTTCAGAAAATCTAGGGTCCTCCTCTTGTCTTTAATTAAGCCACTTTATAAGAAAGGTGATAAGAGTGAGTGTCGTAATCATTGAGGCATTAGTCTGGTCTCTGTAGGTAGCAAATTACTTATTAATATGATACTTTTTAGACTGAGAGGTGTTGAAGACAAAGTTTTAAGAGAAGAACAGTGCGGTTTTAGAAAAGGTAGAGGATATGTCAACTGAACTTTTACTCTTAGATTAATAATTAAGATGTGCCTGAGTCGTCAAACACCTTTGCTTTTCAGTTTTATAGATAATGAGCAAGCGTTTGATTCTGTTGAAAGAAGAGCTTTATAAAAAAAAAAAAGTTTTATCCTTGTATGGTATACCAGACAAATACATTAAATTGATGAGTGCTATGTACGAGAATAGCACTGCTGCTGGTAAGGTAGGAAAGGAGGTTAGCAGTTGGTTTTGTATTAAATCAGGAATTAAGCAGGGTTGTGTTCTATTTGCCTTTATATGGACTATTTTGATGGATTTTGTCTGAAGGAGCGTAGGAAAGGCAATGGGAGACCATGGAATCAAATAGGGAGGAAAAAGTCTCCTGGACTTAGATTTTGCTAATTGTTTTAGCATCCTAAATGAAAGTGTGAGCAAAATGAATGAACTCTTAGAGGTTTTGTGAGTTCAGGGTGGTAGAATAGGTTTGAAAATTCATGTTAAGAAGACTAAGTCACTAAGGCTAGGAATATATGAAGATGAAATGGTGACGTTGGGTAACGAAAAGATTGATCATGTAGGCAGCTTCACTTACCTTGGTAGTATTATTAGTAAAGACGGTGGGAGCAGTGAAGATGTTAAAAGTAGAATAGCCAAGGCTCAGGGTGTTTTTTCACAGTTAAAAACAGTTTGGAAGAATAGGAAGACAAGTCTGCAAACCAAGATTAGGATATTAGAAGCTACAGTTATGACAGTGGTCAAATACGTCGCTGAAGCACGGGCCCTTCGAAAAGGGGATGAAGATTTGCTAGATATTTTCCAGAGGAATTGCTTATGGATTGTTTTGGGTACCCGGCTGACTGACCGTATTTCAAACAGTAGGCTGTACGAAAAATGCGTTTCCATACCGTTTTCTAGGGCTATAGTGAAAGAAAGGTCAAGGTGGCTAGGGCACGTTGTGCGGATGAAAGATGACAGATTGCCGAAGATTGTCCTTTTCGGCCAACCAGCTAGGGCTAAACAGAAAGCAGGTCGTCCTCATCTGGGGTGGGAGGACGTCATAAAGAAAGATTTAAGGAAATGATAATTTCCTGGGAGGGTGTAAAAAGGGAGGCCTTGGATAGATTGGGATGGAGAAGGAGCGTGCGTAGCTCTGTCGGCCTCAGGCGGCTTGGTGCTGCGGTGAGTTGTTAGTAGTAGTAGTATTAGTTTCATTGGTACCAGACTTCTCAGCCCTTTCAGCCAGCTCATCACCGGAGACAAGCATCGCAACTTTTTTCATTTCTAAGTTCACTAAGTCTATTATTCGTTTTTTTACCCTTGCATGGCTGGAATCAACAAACGTAATTTGAAACTTGGGCGAGAACAAGTAGCTGTGACAAGTTCACTTAAGGCTTTCTCTTCCAATTCCAATGAGAAAAAATGTGAGAAGCGTTCACGCCAACCACCTAAAATGGCCTCTACTAATGGCAAAGTATGCTTGAGAATACGGATATTCTGAAGTCATTTCAGTTTAATCTTCAAACTATAAAGTACTGGCAAAACAGCACCAAGATAGGGATTTTTTTGCCTTTTAAAAAATCTAAGGCTTGGCACAATGGATTTGTAATAAGCACATGCTCCTTAAGCAGATCCTTCTCCACTAGCTTCAACTTTAGAAGCTTCGGTTCTTCAAAGGCACTGGAAAGCTTTTTTGCAACAGATATGGCTACAACACGCTTTACTGTACCATGGAGATAGTACCAGTGTGTAGCATTTGGTATGACTGGGCACCTTCCAGTAATTTTCAAAAACTTGTCAGCCCCCTTTGTGCTATGATTTGTCGCATTCCGTATGGTTTGGCATTTGGACATGGCGGATTAATAAAGTCTTCTTGAAGATGGCAATTAGCTGAAAATACTCGAAAACTAATAAAAATAACTATCAGCTTCGTCCCTGGTGTGATTGAGCTTCAAAGCCACGCTACAGTTCACTTCTTCCTCAATTCTGTCTAACTGTAAGCAACTTTGCTTCTGAAGTTTAAATACAGTTGTGCAAAATTACTGGACAGTTAAGGCTATTGAAAGATCATGGTAATTAGAAAATAGTTGCCAAACAAAAGTCTATTTTCAGAAGCCTGTTGTGTCCTGTAATTCAGAATACCAAAATTATGTTTTCTTCACCATACACTTACCTTCAGATCAAAGGCAACGCTATAGCACTGCCTATAGTAAAGGCCATGCAGCTCCAATGTTTTACTATTATTTTTTTTCAGAGGCACTTTATATGGAAGGGGTCGTCACATAAATTTTGAAGGGGGCTCTTTCGATTGGAAATCGGAAGTTCTAGTGTCCTTTGTAAGAGTCAGAAGTGATTGGAGAGCAACTAGCCCCCACGCCCTTTTTTTTTACCAAATACATCCGATAAAATTTTGAGATAGCCATTTCGTTAAAAATAGTTAAAGATCATATAACAAACAATCCTCTGTCAACGCACATCCTCAAGGCTCGGGGGCAGGCGTTGCAAGTTATGACCTGGGGGCGTATTTGGTTCTTATGGACGGAATGCTCGTATAAACTTCAGAGAGGGCTCATTTGATTTGAATTTGAAAGTTCTAGTTCACTTTTTAAGATTAAGAAGAGATCAGAGGGTAACCAGCCTCCTCCTACGCCCTTTATCCCAAATGCATCTGATAAAAATTTGGAGGTATCCATTTTGTCAAAAACAGTTCAAAGATTTTATAACAAAAACCCCGGTGTCGACAACCCCCTCAGGGCCCGAGGGTGGGTGTTGTACGTTATGCCCTGGGGGCATAAATGGTTCTTATGGAAGGGATCCTCGTGTAAACTTCAGAGAGGGCTCATTTGATTGGAAATTGAAAGTTCTAGTTAACTTTTAAAAGTTCTAGTTTCTAGTTCACCAGAGAAGGCTCATTTCATTGGAGATTGACAGTTATAGTTCACTTTTTAAGAGACAAAAGAGATCCGAGGGCAACTAGCCCCCCCCCCCCCCATGCCCACTTTTCCTCAAGCCCATCCGATAAAAACTTTGAGATAGCCATTTTTTAGAAATAGTTTAAAGATCATAAAACGAAATCTCCGGGGTCAACACAGCCCCCCAGGGCCCGGAGGCAGGCGTTGTAAGTTATGCCCTGGGAGCATATATGGTTTTTATGAAAGGGATGCTCGTATAAACTTCAGAGAAGGCTAATTTGATTGGAAATTGAAAGTTTGAGTTCATTTTTTAGGATTCAAAAGAGATCCGAGGGCAACTATCCCCCCAATGTCTTTTTTCCGCAGCCCGTTCGATAAAAATTTGGAGATAGCCGTTTTTTAAAACTAGTTCAAAGGTCAGATAAGAAAAACTCCGGTGTCGATATAACCCCCCAGGGCCCAGGGGCAGGTGTTCTAAGTTATGCCCTGGGGGAATATATGGTTCTTCTGGAAGGGATGCTCGTATAAACTTCATAGAGGGCTTATTTAATTCAAAATTGAAAGTTCTAGTACACTATCTTAGAGTCAAAAGACATCAGAGGGGAACTAGCACCCCATGCCCTTTATTCCCCACACCCATTCGATACAAATTTTGAAAAAGCCATTTTTTTTATTAGTTCAAAAAATTAAATGACAAAATCTCTAGTGTCGACAAAACCCCCCAGGGCCCGAGGGGAAGGCGTTATAAGGTAAGTGCTGGGAGCGTATATGCTTCTTATGAAATGGATGTTTGTACAAACTTCAGAGAGGGCTCATTTGATTGGAAATTGAAAGTTCTAGCTCACGTTTTAAGAGTCAAAAAGAGATCCAAGGCAAACTAGCCCCTAACCCATCCAATAAAATATTGAGATAGCCATTTGGTTAAAAATAGTTCAAAGGTCAGATAACAAAACTCCGGTGTCGACACAACCCCTCAGGGCCCGGGGGCTGGCATCGTAAGTTAAGCCTTGGGGGCATATATGGTTCTTATGGACGGAATGCTCGTACAAACTTCAGAGGGCTCATTTGAATGTAAATTGAAAGTTATAGTTTAATTTTTAAGAGTCAAAAGAGATCGGACTCTTAGACCATTCCCTTTTTTCCTCAAACCCATCTGATAAAAATTTTGAGATAGCCATTTTCTTAAAATAGTTCAAAGGTCAGATAAAAAAAAACTCCGGTGTCAACACAACCCCCCAGGGAGCAGGCGTTGTAAGTTATGCCCTGGGGGCGTATATGGTTCTTATGAAAGGAATGCTTGTATAAACTTCAGAAAGGGCTCATTTTACTGGAAATTGAAAGTTCTAGTTCACTTTTTAAGAGTCAAAAGAGATCCGAAGGCACCTAGCCCCTCGATGCTCTTTTTCCCCAATTCCATCCAATAATAATTTTGAGATAGCCATTTTGTTAAAAATAGTTCAAAGTTCAAATAAAAAACTCAGATGTCGATGCAACCCCCCAGGGCCCGGGATAGGCGCTGTAAGTTACGCTCTGGGGGCATATTTGGTTCTTATGGAAGGGATACTCGTATAAACTTCGGAGAGGACTCATTTGATTGGAAATGGAAAGTTTAGTTCACTCTTTCAGAGTAAAAAAAGATCCAAGGGTAAATAGCCCCACCCTCTCTGGCCCTTTTTTCTCCAAACCCATTCAATACAAATTTTGAGATAGCGATTTTTTTAAAATAGTTAAAACATCAGATAACAATATTTTCAGTGTCAACCCAACCTCGTAGAGCCCGGGGGCAAGTGTTTTAATTTATACCCCGGAGGCGTTTACGGTTTTTATGTAAGGGGTGGTCGTATAAACTTCGAAGGTGGCTCATTTGATTTGAAATTGATTTTAAGTTACCTTTTTTATGGGTCAAATGTTAACGGAAGGTATCTACCCCCACCCCCTGACACAAAAACCCTCTTTTACCCAAATTCATCAAATGAAAAATTTTGAGATAGTCAGTTTGTTTGATATAGTCCAACGATAAGATAATAAAAACTTCTTTGTCAATATACTCCCCCCCGAGCCACGGAAAGGGTTGTAAATTATGACGACTAGCTCCTCTCCTTTCCAATCTTCTTTTCCCCAAATGCGTCCAATCGATTTTTTATAAAGCCATTTTGTTAAAAATAGACCAAAGATAATATAGCAAAAACTCCAGAGATAAAACAGCCCCTCCCCCCGAACCTGGGGGCAAGTGTTGTAAAATGTGTCCTGGGGGGCATATAAGGTTTCTATAGAAGGAATGGGATAATACCATTTCATATAACTGTCACAAGCACAAAACGTCATTTCGTCGACAAGGAAAATCCGTCAGAACATCGACACGTCAGGACATTGACAGTCATAACATCGGCACATCGGGACATCGACAGTCACAATCGTTACCCGTCAGAACGTTTACAGTCATAACATCGACACGTCAGTTCATCAACAGTCACAACCGCTACCCGTCAGAACGTCGACAGTCAAAACATCGACACGTCAGTTTATCGAAAGTCACAATCGCTACCCGTCAGAACGTCGACACGTTATAACAGCAATTTTTTTTAGATGTTATGACGTGTCGATGTTATGACTGTCGATCTTCTGACGGATTTTCATTATGAAATTTCTTTTTAGATGTTATGACTGTCGACGTTCTGACGGTTAGCGATTCTGACAGATTTTCGTTATGTAAAAAAATTTATAAGTTTATATAATAGTAATAAATATATAATAGTTTAGAAACAAATTTCAGCTATATATTTGCACATCAGGGGGGTGGGGGGAAAGCATAGCATATGTTAAATACGTAACCTAACCTAGGTACCTTTTCCCCCTAATCCCCCCAAAACTAAAGTTTTAAAATTTTAGATGTTATGAAAATTTTTTTTAGATGTTATGACGCGTCAATGTTATGACTGTCGACGTCCTGAGTGTTAGTGCCTCTGACGGATTTCTGGTATGAAATTTTTTTTTAGATGTTATGAAGTGTCGATGTTATGACTGTCGACGTTCTGACGGTTAGTGGTTCTAACAGATTTTCGTTATGTAAACAAATTTATAAGTTTATATAATAGTAATAAATATATAATAGTTTAGAAACAAATTTCGGCTATATATTTGCACATCAGGGGTAGGGGTGGTGGTGGTAAAGCATAGCATATGTTAAATACGTAACCTAACCTAGGTACCTTCCCCCCCTAATCCCCCAAAAAATAAAGTTTTTAAATTTTAGATGTTATGAAAATTTTTTTAGATGTTATGACGCGTCAATGTTATGACTGTCGACGTCCTGACGATTAGTGGTTCTGACGGATTTCCGTTATGAATTTTTTTTAGATGTTATGACGTGTCGATGTTATGACTGTCGACGTTCTGACGGATTTTCGTTACGAAAACAAATTAGATGTTATGATGTGTCGATATTATGACTGTCGACGTTCTGACGGTTAGTGGTTCTGACGGATTTTCGTTATAATTTTTTTTAGATGTTATGACGTGTCGATGTTATGACTGTCGACATTTTGACGGTTAGTGGTTCTAACAGATTTTAGTTATGAAACAAATTTATAAGTTTATATAATAGTAATAAGTATATAATAGTTTAGAAACAAATTTCGGCTATATATTTGCATATCAGGGGGTGTCAATATTATGACTGTCGACATTCTGACGGTTAGTGGTTCTGACGGATTTCCGTTATGAATTTTTTTTTAGACGCTATAACGTGTCAATGTTATGACTGTCGACGTTCTGACGGATTTTCGTTATGAAAAAATTAAATGTTATGATGTGTCAATGTTATGACTGTCGACGTTCTGACGGTTAGTGGTTCTGACGGATTTCCGTTATGAATTTTTTTTTAGACGCTATGACGTGTCAATGTTATGACTGTCGACGTTCTGACGGATTTTCGTTATGAAAAAAATTAGATGTTATGATGTGTCAATGTTATGACTGTCGACGTTCTGACGGTTAGTGGTTCTGACGGATTTCCGTTATGAATTTTTTTTTTTTAGACGCTATGACGTGTCAATGTTATGACTGTCGACGGATTTTCGTTATGAAAAAAATTAGATGTTATGATGTGTCAATGTTATGACTGTCGACGTTCTGACGGTTAGTGGTTCTGACGGATTTCCGTTATGAATTTTTTTTTTTAGACACTATGACGCGTCAATGTTATGACTGTCGACGTTCTGACGGATTTTCGTTATGAAAAAAATTAGATGTTATGACGTGTCAATGTTATGACTGTCGACGTCCTGACGGTTAGTGGTTCTGACGGATTTCCGTTACGATTTTTTTTTTTAGACGCTATGACGTGTCAATGTTATGACTGTCGACGTTCTGACGGATTTTCGTTATGAAAAAAATTAGATTTTATGATGTGTCAATGTTATGACTGTCGACGTTCTGACGGTTAGTGGTTCTGACGGATTCTCATTATGAAATTTCTTTTTAGATGTTATGACGTGTCGATGTTATGACTGTCGACGTTCTGACGGTTAGTGGTTCTAACAAATTTTCGTTATGTAAAAAAAATTATAAGTTTATATAATAGTAATAAATATATGATAGTTTAGAAACAAATTTCGGCTATATATTTGCATATCAGGGGGGTGGGGGTAAAGCATAGCATATGTTAAATAGGTAACCTAACCCAGGTACCTTTTCCCCCCTAATCCCCAAAAAACTAAAGTTTTTAAATTTTAGATGTTATGAAAAATTTGTTAGATGTTATGACGCGTCAATGTTATGACTGTCGACGTCCTGACGGTTAGTGGTTCTGACGGATTTCCGTTATGAATTTTTTTTTTTAGATGTTATGACGTGTCGATGTTATGACTGTCAATGACAGATTTTGGTTATGAAAAAAAAATTAGATGTTATGACGTGTCAATGTTATGACTGTTGACGTTCTGACGAGCAGCGATTGTGACTGTCGATGTCCTGACGTGTCGATGTTATGACGGATTTTGTCGATGTCCTGAATGTAGTGGTCCTGACGTGTCGATGTCCTGACGCCTTCCCAAAGGGATGGTCGTATAAACTTCGGAAGGGGCTTATTTGATTGTAAATCAAAATTCTAGTGCCCATCTCAAGAGTCAAAAGTCATCAGAAAACAGCTAGTCCCCCCCCCCCAAGGCCCTTTTCCCCCAAATGCATTCGATTAAAATTTTGAGATAGCTATTTTCTTCAAAATAGTTTAAAAATCAAATAAAAAAAACTCTGGGGTTGACATATCACCCCAGAGCCCGGAGGCAAGTTTTATAAGCTATGCCCCGAGGGCATGTAAGGTTTATGTAAGGGATGGTCGTATAAACTTTAGAGATGGCTCATTTGATTGGAAATTGAAAGTTCCAGTTACCTTTGTATGAGTCATCACAAGTGATCTGAGGGTATCTACCCCCCCCCCCCCTTCCCCCCCAAATACATCCGATAAAAATTTTGGGATAGCTATTTTGTTCAAAATAGTCCAAAGGCCAAGTAACTATGATTCCGGGGTTGCCCCCTCCCAGCCCCGGGGAAATGGCTCTGAGTTACGGAACTTAATTATTGTTACTTTGATACTTGAATTTAGTGATTTACATGGTAACTTGGAATTACGGTACGAGGGCTGTAAGTTGTGCAAACTGCTTATTGTTAATTTGATACTTTGTTTACTTTGATACCTTGTTGACTTTGATCCTTTCTGCAATTTAATACTTTTATATCGTTACTTTAATACTAGTTTTGACACTTTGATGAAAGTTTAATGTGAAAAAAAATCTTATTTTCAAATAAGGAGATTTTAAAACTTGAAAATTTTTGCAATAAAAAAACAAACAAAAATTGATTAAAAAAAACTTTTAAATCAAAATACACTAATTATAAAGTTCACAAACAGCAGAGTAAACCAATTGGTTAAGAATCCACTGGTAAAAAGAAATAAAAAAAAGTTTGAAATCTATTTGTTAAAAAATTGTTTGGCTTGTTTGTTTCAGATCCTAAGCTAGCAACAAAATATAAATGTTAGAGTTAAAGTCCAAACTTCACAAATGGTGGTCTAATCATATTGTACTGAAACCCGGTGCCAATTGCACCGGGTTTTAGACCTTTACAGTGAGAGAAGGAGGCAAAACCCAAACTCTTGTTTGTAGTGGTTTTTGTTCATCTTAAGCTTTATTTGCATAATCAATTTAAGTTTTGATCGTTTTAAGATTTATTTATTCATTTATATTACTACCTATTGTATATTTGTTTGCTATGATTGTTTATTTAATGTCTGTTTGTTTTGGGTTTTATTTATACTTTAAAGACCAAATATTTGCTTTTGTTTACAGCTTGATTTACATACCGAGTTTAAGCTTTACTTATTTAAAGATTTGTTTATTCTTCTATATAAGTACCTGATGTATGTTTTTTTGCTGTGATTGTTTATTTAATTTCTCTTTTTTTTGGGTTTTACTTATTCTTTAGTAGTAATTTCTGATCGTTTTGAGTTTGAGTTATTGTTGGTTTCTATTTCTTCTGATTTTAAGGTTAATATGGGCTTTACTTTTCTTTAGAAAACTTCTTTTTCTGAAAGTTTTTTTTTTTAATCAATTTATAACAAGCCCAACATTTAGAGATTTGTTCAAACTTCTAGACGACTTTAGAGAAGTTCTAGACAAAATGTACTTGGTACTTAAGTATCGACAAGTACACGAAAAATGTATTTAAGTATGTACTTAAAGTACTCTTCAAAAAATGTCTTTAAGTATTGGGAACTATACTTAAGTACATATATTTAAGTTCCGACCCAACACTGAATTGGACACAACTTCGCATATTAGCGCGATAATTATTATAGGGGTTTACAATAGACAATTTATTTGCGTCCGATTTTAAATGGTAAAAACAGTGTTAATGAAGATGTAAAATTTAATATAAACAGCCTAAGTTTTCTAGATATCCTTTGCAATGCGCATTACCATCAATCCTCTACTTAACTGGGGATACCCTGGGTAAATTACAAAAGTTCACTGTTTTTTAGTGTTTGCCATTATCTTTTTATGTTGATTTATTACCAATAATTGGATTGTAACATCAATAAAGCCAATAGGAAAAAACAGCATACTAATTCAGCTATTTTTTAAATAGCCCAAAGCAAGGCCTATATCTTGTTTTATTAGGTTAAGGAACTGGGATGCATAAGAAATGTCAGTAATGATAACATTTAAAAATACCTGTAAGTGAAAATCAAATGGTATATTCCCTTTTTTTACTTCTGTTCTAGCTTAGAAACAAATTGACTTCTCAAAAGTACCCATGCTAGAATCCATCTGCCCCATTCTAGTCTTGATATTTGACAGTTATGCCCAATGAAGACCCTTTTGTGCAGAACCTAGGCGATATTGAACAAAACGAAACAAACTGGCCTATAGTGTTCAAATGAGGCTGTGCCACCTTAATTAACCTACTAATCTCACCTTCAACTCCAACTTTTTCTACGACTTTATCCAATGCTTTCATTGCAAGCAACCTATTCGCATGGGCTTTATCAGCTTTAGATTATAGTATTCTATTGTTTCAAATTGACAAAATCAATTTTCAATAGCCGTTTTGATCTTGCCCAGCCTATTAATTTGATGCGATTTATTTATCAAAATTATCGGAAAAGTTGAGATTCATGAACTTGTACGATATTTTTGGAAATCTGACAGATTTTACGCAGCTTCAATATTCGTATATCTGGCAGAATAATCGTGTTTGCATGCAAATAATCGTATATGCGAAAACTCATGGAAACGCTGCATGTTTTCCGACGACATATATTATTTTAAAGTCTATACAATTCTTAAGATTTACATTGGTCTTCTACTTCCACGGTTGAAACATTTAACTGGAGCTTTGCACGGATTTTGTCTGTTGCTGCTGCGGCCCAGCATAACTTACACATTTGACACTTTTTTCAAGAGTACAAGATAGACCACGACACTGCGCCAGTTAATTGGCAGCACACACGATTAACAAAAGACGTGCCAGTGGGAATAAAAATTTCGATGGTACGCTACCGGTGCCGTTGTTGTGGCAGCGTTCCGCCACTTTATCTAATGGAATTAGCCTGGCTCATTCAGCCTTAAAAAAAGAAAACAAAACGAAATTTTCCCCCTTGAGGAACAAAATAAGAAATGGAAATCGTCATGGCCTAAAATTTTTAACCAACAGTTTACAGCTACCCGTCATGAAAAGTAACGAAAACCTTATTTCAGCTGGCACTTCCTGTCTCCGTTCTGGTTGGTTGGATGATTGTGGAGAGATGATTAAGGGCTCATTTGAAAGTTAATGTTTACATCTAGCTCCTTTATATTAATTGGGTCGATTGCACATGGCATTAAAAACGGCACTTTTTGGCACCCATAATGGATTGAGGTATAGAGCTAGTTAAGCCGTCATTAGAATGGTTTTGTTAAAAAGACTCAACAATTTAAGTATGAATTCGATTGAACAATTAAGCATGGTGCCAGATACAATGAAAAGTCCGTTTTTCTGAAGCTTTTAATATTAAAGGTATTTAGTAGTGAAAATACCTAGCCATCACAGCTCAGTGCCAAAGCACTCACCTCATATTAAATAGTAGCGACGTTCAAACTATGGTGAAATCCATCTCGTCACTTTTTCAGCTTGTCAACATTAAAGTTTCAACGTTAGACTTTTTCAGTTTGTCAACGTGAACGTTGAAAATCTGACGAAAAGCCCTTATCTGTTCCATCCTGTTCACAGCCTTTGCTTTCCTTGTCCCTTTTTCCGCCAGAAAATCCCAAATATTTTGCAAAACTTTTAAGTGTCCACTTGAGAGGGAGGACATATTGCAGGACGATTTGATGTCCTTCTTGGAGGTTTGACGTTGCTATTTTAACTGGGCGTTAAAAACCCTCTGATTGTAAAAATTCTACTTTTGGATATTTTCTCTTTTGCCTTCCATATTTATTTTATGTTACGCACGCAAGTTTCTTGATATTTTCCGTTATGACGTTGTTTTTGTTTATTCTATTTATATATTTTTTTCATTTTGGTCAAAGTTAAGAAGTACAAGAATGCTTTTGTAGAAGAAACAAGACACATCATTTCCAAAAAATGTGCAAGACAGATTTTCAAGTTAAAGCATATCACAAGGACATTTTAACTGGCTCGGCCATTATTACCTTCGATCTTTGTTTATAGCTCTTGCAGTGTGCTCCAGGCTTTTCATTGGCTTCTTGAGTCAATCCTTCGCCATTTTCGACCCAACTAATTTTTTCTCAGTTTAATCAAACAGGTCTGTCTTCAGCACACAAGCGCTCAAGTTGTATTGATAATCAAATGCATCTCTGTACTTCAGCTAAGACGAAAAGCTGGAAGCCCTGTTCAAGAATCTTCCGTTTAGTTTTAACTCTGTTACTGCGCGACCCAACACAGGTAAATTATTCCATGTTCTTTCTTGCAGCATCTGGTGTTCTACTTCGTGTCTTGCTAGATGGTAACTGTGTAAGACTGGGAGCTGATGTCCTTGAACTTTTATTTATGTTGTTTTTATACAACATTTTACAAATGTAAAGAGTAAGGACACGTTTTGCATACTCTGTGTGGTTTCGAATCTGCCCCTCCCCAAAATTTCAGCTTTTTTTCATTACACCCATAAGTTCTCTTCTATTTTTAGCTACTTTGTCTTTTTGGAATATACACCTTCTCAAAAAGACCAAAAGAATAGGTCATTAAATCTTAATCATTTCCAAATTGTTATTTTCTTTTTGGCTTTATTTTTTTCAGTTTCATCTAATTTTTACAACATCACTTATTTTCACAACATCAGTGGAAACACGACAAAAAATAAAGTCCATACTAGGGTATTTTTCCGTTCTAAGTACAAAATACAATTCCTCGTACACAAAAAAAGACGAAATTTTAGACACGACAGACAAGAATAAAAAAAAAAACTAAGTTTTTCTTCTTCTTGGATTGTTATATACGCACTTTCGCATAATCTTATAACCAGAATCGAATTCCAAGCCCCGAACAGTAAAAACTCCTTTTTTTTTCTTTTTTTTTTCCAGAAGCATCAGTTATGACAGAACCGTTCTCAAGCGAAGATAGTAGTAGGTATATAACTGTGTCCGAGATTTTAACTTATAATAACTCCAGCACCACCAGAAAACATAAAAATATATGGAGTTTGAACTCCTCCGTCCATGTTTTTTTACCATTTCTATATTTATAACTTTTTTGTCGCAGAATCGAATTATAAGCCCCCAACAGTAAAAACTCCTTTTTTTTTTTTTTTTTTTTTTTTTTAACCAGAAGTATCAGTTATGACAGAACCATTCTCAAGCGAAGATAGTAGTAGGTATATAACTGTGTCCGAGATTTTAACTTATAATAACTCCAGCACCACCAGAAAACATAAAAATATATGGAGTTTGAACTCCTCCGTCCATGTTTTTTACCATTTCTATATTTCTAAATTTTTTGTCGCAGAATCGAATTCTAACCCCCGAACAGTAAAAACTCCTTTTTTTTTTCTTTTTTTTTTTTTTTTTTTAACCAGAAGTATCATTTATGACAGAACCATTCTCAAGCGAAGATAGTAGTAGGTATATAACTGTGTCCGAGATTTTAACTTATAATAAATCCAGCACCACCACAAAACATAAAAATATATGGAGCTTGAACTCCTCCGTCCATGTTTTTTACCATTTCTATATTTCTAACTTTTTTGTCGCAGAATCGAATTCTAAGCCCCGAACAGTAAAAACTCCTTTTTTTTTTTTTTTTTTTTTTTTTTTTTTAAACCGAAGTATCAGTTATGACAGAACCGTTATCAAGCGAAGATAGTAGTAGGTATATAACTGTGTCCGAGATTTTAACTTATAATAACTCCAGCACCACCAGAAAACATAAAAATATATGGAGCTTGAACTCCTCCGTCCATGTTTTTTACCATTTCTATATTTCTAACTTTTTTGTCGTTTTCATTTTAATCTCCAAAACAATCATATATTAAGTAACCTGATACATACATTTTGTATATTATTTGGCTGTTTACTTTAAACCAGCCCATACAGAAATATTACAAAATTTTCAGTCAAAATAGAATTTCCACCAAACACAAATATTCAGTTTTAATCTGACATTTAGCATGTTTTATAACAAAATTTTCAATCAATTTCACATTTTTTCATAAAGATGGATCAATATCAATTTTTTTTGGATTTTTGACTAGGCAAACTGATGTATCAGAATGTAATATATTAAAAAACCCAGCCAGGTTTAAATACCAATCATTCCATGAGTCAGAAAACAAGAAGGAGCACAAAAAGAAGGAAGAAATTTTATTGGCTTTTCAACATTGCTAAGATGAAATATTTGAAGAAGAAGAAGAAGTCTGTCTTTTAGGCTCACACTTACTTAACTAGTTAAGTAAGGTTAAACTAAGGATTGAATTCAAACCCCCTCACAGACGTAAAAACTTTAACCCAATCTTCAAAAAGAGATTTTTTCATACTTGCTTTCAAACTGTTAATGGATCTAAAGCTACAACACTATATATAGCAGTCAATTTATGCTGACTTATTGAATTGGATAAACCCTACTACCATTATATAACATTTTTTTTACCTAATTAGCAGATCTACATGTGTACATATTCATCCATATTTCGAATATCTATAATAAGTGTTTACGATTACGCCGTTTACTATAATAGTGACGTAATTTTTTCGACTAGAGAATTTACATAATAAGGCAACATCTCATTCAGCCGCAAGTGAATTGTCCCAAAAAGAAGCCTAGAAGACTTTTCCTGAGAAAAGAAGAAATATTCAAAGATTGGGATACATTGTCAATCCAACCCAGAAAGAAGAGGGGCCAATGATCTGATTTTCAGGACGCACGCCTCGATTGACTACAGTTGATTGACTTAGGAATCTTCATAACTTAGTAGAAATTCATAAAAGCATCAGTAGGCCAGCTTATCCTTGTCGTTGATTTGTAGTACAAGCTGCTACTTGCAAGTTGAGAATAGTGGACTTTCAGGCAAAAGAACTGGATTAACGTCACAAGTATAAACGAAAGGGGGGCCTTTGGGCCAAAAACCCTCATAAATTCCCAAAAATTTCTTGATTGTTCCTACCTATTGTTACACTTCCCACATAATTAGCATGCTTCTGGAATTGTTTCAGATATCTATTTCATGCCCCCCCCCCCTGATAAATTTATGCACACATGATCGTTGTCAACAGTTTATAAATAAAACACAATTCAAAACACTGTATTCATCAAAATCTTTCAAAACGTAAAACAGAAGAAAAAGCTATAGAAAACTTTCGCATCAAAGTAAATATACTGCTGCATTACGACTGAGAGGTTGGGGTTTAGAGTAGATTTCAAGAAAAAAGAATCAGCCAACTGCAGAGCCAGGTTATAATTTTGGCAAAAAACAAATAATTAGTTGAAATTTGGCCACGATTTTGGCCAGAATAAGCAGAATTGCCCAGAATCAGCAGACGGATCTTGATTGTCACATTAAAGCCAGAAGTTAGATGTTGGGAAGCAGGTAGCCCCAACAGTATATATTGCAAATATCTTTGGCATTTTTTACTGTAGCTTACTCTCTCTGACAAAGCCCATAGGACTCAGGCTGAAACGAAGCGTGATGTGTATCTTAGTTTGAGAAACCCTACTTTAGGGGCATTCTAACGTTGAGCTTCTCTTAAGCTTCTTCTTCAATTCTCTTCAGCTTCTTTCCTAACTTTTCCTCTTCAGCTTCTTATTCAATTTTCGAACACCTGACAATATTAAGAACTGGAAAAAAAGAATTAAAACACTGGATGCATCAAAATTTTTTGAATAAAAACGAATCAATATTTCAAGAAAAAACTAAGTCACGTTAGAGGTTAGAGGCACGAGGTGTATCTCGAGGAGCAGATAAAGTTACATACTAATCTAATTTTCCTTGTGCTTTGGCAAATGTGGCTCTTCTTCAGAATGATCGCCCTCCAAATCGAAGGAGATTCCAAGCTTTTGAGAAATAGCCATGGACTCTGGTTTGGGTAGTGAAGACGGATTTACTCCTTCTTCAAGCAGAACTTTCTTTTTCGATCTTAGGGGGGAAGGTGAGCGCTCTCGAGCTGGTTTCGAGCGACCAGAGGACAACAATACTTGCAACTCTTTGAATAAGTCGGGCCTGTCGATTTGAAGTGTTTTCAAAACCCTTCGTAGGTTATACTGATTAGTGCTGTCTAGTTTACTTGAGTTGTTGATCAAAGTTACAATGTCAGCCATGCTGAGATCCATGAATTTTTCACCGTCAGTACAACATAAGGGAGGTGAGACAGCATTCGCAGGTACTTGAACCAAGTCAGTGACCAAATCTGTTTCTCCAGCAGACTTTAAAACAGTATCAGGATCAGAATTTTGTGCGGACGGAAAGAGGGCATGTGAATATGAAACTGATAGGCGGGGGGATACCAAAGCAGTTTTAACTCGTAGAAAAGGTCCAGTTTCAGCAGTCAAATTCGAGTAAGTGTCTATGGACACAGTTTCTAACGTCGACACATCGTTAGTGTCTGTATTTTGGACATATGGAAAGAGAGGATTCGAAAATGAAACTTGTTCGACCCCTACATTTGATGGGGAGGGTTCTGGTGGCTCAGTCTTAACTTCTAACAAGGTTGAAGTTCCAAAAGTATTATCCGGTTGATTGTCCGCAGGTTCAAGAGTCAGTATATTATTTGCAATTATATTTGAAACAGACGGAAAGAGAGTAATCGAAACTGGAACTTATTCAACGTTAATATTTGGTGTTGTGGGTACAGCTAGCTCAGATTTAACTTCCAATAAGGGTAAAGTTTCAACAATCGAGTTTGGTGGAACGTTTTCGGATGTAGTTTCTAAAGTTGAAACAGTATTAGTACTTGTGTTAAGGGCGGATCGAACGAGAGAATCGGAAAACGAAGTTGATTCGACCTCTAAATTTGTTAGGAGTCCTTGCTCAGTTTTAACTTTTAATAAGGGTAAAATTTCAACAATCAAGTTTGGTGGAACGTCTTTGGATACAGTTTCTAAAGTTGAAACAGCATTAGCACTTTTATCAAGGGCGTATTGAACGAGAGAATCGGAAAATGAAGTTGATTCGACATTTAAATTTGTCAGGAGTCCTGGCTCAGTTTTAACTTCTATTAAGGGTAAAGTTTCAACAATCAAGTTTGATGGAACGTCTTTGGATACAATTTCTAAAGTTGAAACAGCGTTATCACTTGTATTAAGGGCGGATTGAACGAGAGAATCGGAAAATGAAGCTGATTCGACTTCTAAATTTGTTTGGAGTCCTGGTTCAGTTTTAGCTTCTAATAAGGGTAAAGTTTCAACAATTAACTTTGATGGAACGTCTTTAGATACAGTTTCTAAAGTTGAAACAACATTATCATTTGTGTTGACGGCAGATTGAAAGTGAAGATTCGAAGAAAAAAGGGACTGGACCTCTACATTTGATGGGCCAGATGGTTCTGGCTCTACTACAATCCTTAATTTAGGCAAACTTTCTGCAGTCCCATTCAATAAAGTCTCTTCAAATCTACTTTCTTGACCTATTGTGGATGAGCTATCTACAGAAATATCAGAACTTCTATCGATCTGTTTCTTTGGCAGCGCTAACATCATGGGTGAAGTTGAGTTAGGTTTAGGGGACACCTTCAAAGGTGAATACTTAGAAGAAAGAGCTACAATGAGCTCAATTCCTTTCTTCGCCATCTTTCTCATGCTTTTTTCAACAGAACCGGAGTCTTATTTTATGATTAGTCTTTCTTTAATCATATCTAGCAGGTCCCTCACTGAGGTGTCTTCCAAAAGCTTGTTTGAACCTTCAAAAGCATCCTTTTCTACATCAACAGCCCTACAAAAAACGAAATTAATCTCTGGCACCAAAGAGTGAAGCTCGTTTTCGAGTGTACTAAGATGCCGAATGACCTTCAACACAGTGATGTCCTTAGACCCGGGGGATTTACGTCTAGACGAAATTTTCTCGGCTCTTGAATGTCTTTCAGGACTCCTATTTCTAGGTGATCTAGATCTTTCCTCTCTTTTAAGAGACCTAAACTCTTCGGTTGATTTCCACCGACGCTCTACTTTCGAAGAGGTAGGAGGGGACGGGTTTCTCATAGCTCTCTCTTCCATTCCTTTTTGCTTTGTCAAGGATTTCCTGCTCCGACTTGATTCCTGTTTTACTTCCTCTTCTGGGTCATATCCTTCTAATTGCTGCTTTTCAATTGATTCATCTTTTTTCATTATTAATTCCTTTTCATCAATGGCTTTCATTCTTTCCCGCCAATAAACATCCCATTCTGGGCCAAAATTATATTCACCGATATCCTTTCCTGCTTTTGCTAACTCTTTAGATTGCTTCTCTAAAAACTTCTCCCATTCGATTTTATACAAGTCATGATTTTTCGGATGCTTCTCTAAAAATCGGCACTTTCTTTTTAGTTCATCTCTCAGAATTTTATATTTTCTATCCATTCTTTTCCATAAATCCCGTTTCGATACTAGCCTCACAGGAGAGTTTCTAGGAGACTTCTTAGGAGAAAATAAACGAAGATACTTAGGGAAAGACCTCGAGGGAGGGTACTTTCGGTGTGCAAATCTTTCTTCTATTTCCTCTATGTCCTCTCTTCGCTCACTCAGTTCACTCCGCTCATTCAGCTTCTCCTTGTCTGAAAAGTAGAAAATAAAGACTGAAATGGTTTGTAAGAATGGACTGGTAAAAAAATAGAGGCACAACAATGCTCAAGGTTTTTTGAACGTCAGTGGCGTAATTTCGTCAAAATACTGAGGGAGGGGAGGGGGCAAAATTGGAGCCACTTTTTCCAAATCAATAAAACGATAATGAAAACAGAAAAATGAACCATATAGTACCCGTAAAGGTAAAGATATACTAAAGAAAACTGACCCATTTCTGTGGATGCTTGAATTATGCAGGCTTATGTTAGTTTTGACACGATTTTTGAAGGAACTAGATTTCAGCTGGGGGTGGGGAAAACTGTGCCTACGGGGGGAAAATGTGTCTAGGGGGCAAACCGAGGTTTGAGAGGGGCAGTTGCTCCCCTGTCCCATAGCAAATTACGCCCCTGTTGAGCATGGTTCCCATGTTAACTGATATTGAAACCAAAACACGCAATGCAAAGATTTTACGTCGGGTGTACTTTTATGCTTAATTAAATTAGAATCATGCTTACATTGCCCGGTTAAACCTATAACACCGTTTTCTTACTTGGTTGTTTTACCTTTATAACTAATTTATGAACTTACCAATTTTGAAGTTAGTTTTAAAATAGTTTTTTGAAAAATAAAAACATCCAGGTGTCGCTGAAGGATAACTAACGCTGTACCTCGCAATAGATTATTGCACGGAAACTACGGGCGATACAAAGCTATGATTGTATATTAAATTTTTGAGTAGATTTTTTTTCGCAATTCATTATTTTAGTTTCTGAGAAAAAATACTATTTAAAAAAATTACATTCCGTTTTCCCATAAGTACCTCCGTTTTCCCATAAGTGCCCTCCTCCCACTTGTGGTTCTTCATATTATATTTCTAGTTAAAATTAAACCTCCTATCTTAACAAAATTTATGGACTTCATCCATATATACTTTTGAGTTACCGAAGTATATCAATCTGAAATCATTTCAGCAGAAAAGTTAGAAATTTTCCCTCGCAAGGCTGATAAACCATTCATTATTTTTTGTAATATTTAATTTAAATATTAATGTAATTTATTTTTTATTAATTTAATTTAACATTTCATTAAAAAAAATCAAACGTAAGCGTCAATCCTTTCATTAGTCCAGTGATTTTCATAGAAATCTAAGATATCATACATCTCGTAAACTTATACTTCATACTAGACGTCATGGATACTGATTCCAAGAACAAACACACAACACAAACAAAACAAAAACAACACAAAAATAAGCAGCACACACGATACAAACAAAAACACAAGTTTAGGAAAGGAAGTAGAAATTAATGTTAAGAAATGAGAGAGATGCAGAAAAGAGAGAGATAAATTTTGAAGGGAAGATAGTGACAGACGTAACAAAAACCCTCAAATCTAGAAAAGCTAGGTAATACCAAGGGTTTTATTTACAGGTTGAATTCCGGTATTTAAACTAAAAACTTATTGTTATGCGAACAATTTAGATACAAACAATTTAGCTTTTATCATATTGCTTTTGTCATTAAGCATTCGCTATTGAAATCGAACTATAGTGGGAAGGGGGGGATGGAGTGATGCAACCCCCTCCAAAAAAAATTGACATCTGTCTAATATCACTTTTTCATCGGTTTCATGGTTCATCCAGAGCTAGTTTAAATATAAGACAGAAGGATTACTACCCCTTTCAACTCTTCCTCTTTTAGTCGCACTAGTTAGACATATCATGGTTGCACCGACAGCTGCAACCTAGTAAAGAACGAACCACGGCCCATAATAACCAAAACTTAAAAAACACGTTTAAAAAAGCTTGCTAATGAGAAAGCATTTCAATTTGCAGCTGACTCAGGAATGGTAACTATTATCTCGATTGGTCTTAATAGTAAAATGTTATTTTGAAAACCATTTTATAAGAAATTTGAAAAAACCTTTCCTATCTGAAACAAGCTCTCGTTAATTTAGAACGTGGGCTGCCAGCCCCCTAAAATCCCAGCAACCCCCTCAAACAACACAATTTAAGATGAAGTCCTTAGTTTTTGCAATAAAAGGAGATATTACTCCACAAAACTCCTATTACAGGCTTGGCCTAAAGATAGTCCATACAATGAAGAGATGCCTGGGGGTAACACCCTATTTATTTAGAGTCTTTATTCATTTAGGTAGACCCTATTTATATATTATTTATTGGATCCGTATTTATTTAAAGCACCAATAAGAAAACTACGTCGTAACACAATGGATTGATACTCCACTTGACTATACGGGGCCCACTGCCGTATGGTTGGGTGGCAGGCCTGCTACCCGTCTCTGTAAAAAATACTTAGAAACTGAACCTTTGATTCGACACCCTACGTGCTATCAATGGCTTTGGAGGATTTTTATCTTTTTTTAAATCCTATGGCTATAACTTAGCTATAACTGGGTCCTTTTTTTTTCCTGTCCCTGTAAAAAAGACTAAGAAACTAAAACTTTTATTCGACGCCCTATGGCTCTGGAGAATTTTTATCTTTTTTTTAATCCCATGGCTATAACTGGCTATAATGGCTATAACTAGGTCTTTTTTACCTGTCTCTGTAAAAAAGACCCAAAAACTGAAACTTTGATTCGACGCCCTATGTGCTATCAATGGCTCTGGAGAATTTTAATCTTTTTTTTTAATCCCATGGCTATAACTGGCTATGATGACTATAACTGGGTCTTTTTTACATGTCTCTGTAAAAAAGACCCAGAAACTGAAATTTGGATTCGACGCCCTATGTGCTATCAATGGCTTTGGAGAATTTTTATCTGTTTTTAAATCATATGGCAATAACTTGGCTATGATGGCTATAACTGGGTCTTTTTTACATGTCTCTGTAAAAAAGACCCAGAGACTGAAACTTTGGTTCGACGCTCTATGTGCTATCAATGGCTTTGGAGAATTTTTATCTGTTTTTAAATCATATGGCTATAACTTGGCTATGATGGCTATAACTGGGTCCTTTTTAAATGTATCTGTAAAAAAGACCCAGAAACTGAAACTTTGATTCGACGTCCTATGTGCTATCAATGGCCTCGGAGAATTTGTATCTGTTTTTAAATCCTATGGCTATAACTTGGCTAAAATGGCTATAACTGGGTCTTTTTTACCTCTCTGTAAGAATGACCCAGAAACTGAAACTGATTCGACGCCCTATGTGCTATCAATGGCTCTGGAGAAATTTTATCTTTTTTCCATCCTATGGCTATAACTTGGCTTTAACTGGCTATAATGGCTATAACTGGATCTTTTTTTTTTACATGTGTCTGTAAAAAAAAGACCCAGAAACTGAAACTTTGATTCGATGCCCTATGTGCTATCAATGGCTCTGGAGAACATTTATCTTTTTTTCAATCCTATGGCTATAACTTTTGGCTATAATTGGCTATAATGGCTATAACTGGGTCTTTTTTACCTGTCTTTGTAAAAAAGACCCAGAAACTGAAACTTTGATTCGACGTCCTATGTGCTATCAATGGCTCTGGAGAATTTTTATCTTTTTTCCATCCTAAGGCTATAACTTGGCTACAACTGGCAATAATGGCTATAACTGGTTCTTTTTTTACATGTCTCTGTAATATATATAAAAAAAAAAAAAAAAAAAAAAAAAAAAAAAAAAAAAAAAAAAAAAACAGAAACTGAAACTTTGATCCGACGCCCTATATGCTATCAATGGCTCTGGAGAATATTTATCTTTTTTTTAATCCTATGGATATAACTTGGCTATAACTGGGTATAATGGCTATAACTGGATCTTTTTTACCTGTCTTTGTAAAAAAAGACCCAGAAACTGAAACTTGCATTAATGATTAAAAATTAATGAAGCCTCAATCAAATATTAAAAATAATATTGTATTATTAAACGAACAATAGCTGTATTTATAAATATATCCAGTTAATCTGTAAATTTTTTCTCAAAGTTTTAAATTTTTTCAAATTTTTTTACAATGGCACTACATTTTCTTTGAAAATGGCCATACTGCCATTTTTCGATGTAAAAGATAATCTAGACAGGTGACGACATTGAAAAAATTCATTTCCCTCTCCCAAGCCCCTTAATATTTTTCATAAGCCATCTGCCGACTGAAATTAGAGATCCCTGAAGGTTGACAGCCTTCAGCATAAGAGGAGTTTCAAAAACATAACTTGGTTCCAACAAAACAAAACCCATCAGTTGATTACGAGCTTTTAGCGAAAGACGTTCCCGTCTGATAGCTGTGAAAAGAATCATAGATTCAGATTTTTGGACTGAGTGTCATGGAGTTGTGGATTCTTATTTGCTTCACATTAAATGATACGCATGGTGAAAATTTACAACAATAATTTTTGTACCAGGAGACGAAACTTTGCGCGGTTATTATTTTCTGTTCTTAATTAAAAGAAACTATCCGAAAAATAAGTTTTTAAAATAAATTTAAAGGCCATTTTAGACTTAAGCTCAACAGATACTAATACCTGTTCAAATTCAAACTCAAAACGACCAGAAATTACTATTAAAGAATAAATGAAACCCAAAACGAACAGAAATTAAATAAACAATCATTGCAAAAAAATACAACAAGTAATAATATAAATGAATAAATAGATCTTAAAGCGAATAATGCTTAGATTGAATATAAAAATCAACATTAAAACGAAAAAATAAATTTTCATATTGAAGCATAAATAAAACTTAAAAAGAACAGTAATTAAATAAACAATTAGTGCAAATAAATATGCAGTAGTTATTAATGTAAATTAATAAATAAATCTTAAAACGAGTGAAACTTAAATAGAATATGCAAATCAAGCTTGAAACGAACAAAAATCACTACAAACAAGAGTTTGGCTATGACCTCCTTCTCTCACTGTAAAAGCCTAAAGCCTACTGCGTCATTGGCGCTTAACTGAAAACCAATTTTATGACAAATATTTTCTTTTGCACTTAATATTGAAAATAAGCATTAAATTTATAGTAAAATTTTGAGCTGATGAGCTTTCAGCAATTAATATCATTATACATCAAATATTCAGTTTAATTTATTAGCTCTTTTGAAGTTGTTAAAGACGAATATAGTTTCACTACAAACAAGTGTTTGGATACTGCCCCCTTTCCTAGCTGTAAATAAAAACCAAAAGCCTACTGCGTCATTGGCGCTTTACTGAAAACCAATTTTATGACAAATATTTTCTTTTGCACTTAATATTGAAAATAAGCATTAAATTTATAGTAAAATTTTGAGCTGATGAGCTTTCAGCAATTAATATCATTATACATCAAAAATTCAGTTTAATTTATTAACTCTTTTTAAAGTTGTTAAAGACGAATATAGTTTCACTACAAACAAGAGTTTGGATACTGCCCCCTTTCCTAACTGTAAATAAAAACCAAAAGCCTACTGCGTCATTGGCGCTTAACTGAAAAAGAATTATATTACAAATATTTTCTTTTTCAGTTCTTACATAATTAAAAATAAAAATACAATTACAGAGAAATAAATTCTTGAACTGATGGATCTTTCAACAATTAATATCATTATACATCAAATATTCAATTTGATGTTGTTTATACTTTCCAAGACTGTTAAAAACACATATAGTTTTCAGTAAAGTGTCAATGAAGCAGTAGGTTTTAGACTTTTACAGTGAGAGAAGGAGGTCATACCAAACTCTTGTTTGTAGTGATTTTTGTTCATCAAGCTCGATTTGCTCGTTTTAACTCGTTTTAAGATGTATTTATTCATTTACATTAATATCTATTGTATGTTTGTTTGCATTGATTGTTTATTTAATTTCTGTTCGTTTTAAGTTTAATTTATACTTCAATAGGAAAATTTTTTTTTCGTTTTAAGCTTGATTTTTATATTTAATCTAAGCATTACTCGCTTTAAGATCTATTTATTCATTTATATTATTACTTGTTGTATTTTTTTGCAATGATTGTTTATTTAATTTCTGTTTGTTTCGGGTTTCATTTATTCTTTAATAGTAATTTCTGGTCGTTTTGAGTTTGAATTTTAAAAGGTATTTTCATCAGCTGAGCGTAAGTTTAAAATGACCTTTACTTTTCTTTGAAAAACTTATTTTTCGGAAAGTTTTTTTAATTAATTTTGTTCGTTTTTGATTGCACAAAATTTCAAGTTTTTAAAAATTCCTTATTTCAACATCAAACTTAAAAACAAATCAAATATTCATTAAAGTATCAAAACTGGTTTCAAAATAACAATATCAAAGTGAAAAAATGGGTTTGTTTCAGCCTTGGAGTTTTTATTATCTAATGTTTGGACTATTTTTTACATAATTGCTATCTCAAATTTTTATCGGATGGGTTTGGGGAAAAATGGCGTGTGGGGACTAACTAAGCTTCGGTCTCTTTTGACTCTTTAAAGTGAACTAGAACTTTCTATTTTCAATCAAATGACCTCTCTTAAGAGTATCCCTTCTATAAGAACCATATATATCCCCAGAGTATAACTTACAACGCCTGTCCCTGGGCTCTGAGGGGTTGTCTCGACCCTGGAGTTTTAATATCTGATGATTGAACTATTTTTAACAAATGGTCACCTCAAATTTTTATCCAATGGGTTTATCCATCCGATACACCCAAAGGTGTGGAGGGCGGGAGGGGCTAGTAGCCCTCCAATCTTTTTTCAATCTGAGAAAATGAACAACAACTTTTAATTTCCATTCAAATGAACACTCTGAAGTTTATACGAGCATCCCTTTCATAAGAACCATATGCTGCCCCAGGACAGAGCTTACAATGTCTCCCCCCAGGCCCTGGGGGGATGTGTCGACACCGGAGTTTTTGTTATCTGACCTTTGAACTATTTTAAAAAAATAGTTCTCTCAAAGTTCTTATCGGACGGGTTTGAGGAAAAATAGGGCGTGGAAAGGGGGGCTAGTTGCCCTCTGATCTCTTTTGACTCTTAAAAAGTGAACGAGAACTTTCATTTTCCAATCATATGATCCCTCCGAAATTTATACGAACATACCTTCCATAAGAGCCATATATGACCCAAGAGCATTACTTACGTCTTCGCCGGGCCCTGGGGGGGGGAGGGTTGGGTCGACACAGTAGTTTTTATTATCTGACCTTTGAACTATTTTTAACGAAATGGCCATACGTAACGGAGTTTTTGTTAGTATGATCTTTGAACTATTTTTAACAAAATGGTTACCTCAAATTTTTTATCGGATGTATTTGGGAAAAAAGGGA
This sequence comes from Artemia sp. Qi Xiang Cuo, assembly GCF_049724085.1. Lineage (NCBI taxonomy): Eukaryota > Metazoa > Arthropoda > Branchiopoda > Anostraca > Artemiidae > Artemia > Artemia sp. Qi Xiang Cuo. The sequence goes on from NC_142801.1 coordinate 62,324,812, forward strand.
TTGGGGGGAACTTGCCCTCCGATCACTTTTGACTCTTAAAAAGGGCACTAGAACTCTCGATTTCCAATCGAATGAGCCCCCTTTGAAGTTTATACGACGACCCTTTCTATATGAAGTGCCTCTGGGAAAAAACTAAATGGAGTGTGGGGGGAGACTAGCTGCCCTCCAATCATTTTTGACCCTTAAAAAGTGAACTATAACTTTCAATTTCCAATCAAATGAGCCCTCTAGGAAGTTTTGAGGAAGGGTTTGCGAAAGCATAGGTTGGCTGGCCCCCTGCCCCTCATTGCACTTCCTGGCTGAAGGGCCACGAAACGGAGATCAGCACCGCCGGTTTGGACCTTAAGGGTCTAGTGCCGCATCCTTTACCTTTTTTTTACCTTTTCTAGGAAGTTTATACGAGCATCTCTTCCATAACAACCATATATGCCACCAGGGCATGACTTACAACGCCTGTCCCTGGGCTCTGGGGGGTTGTGTCGACCCTGGAGTTTTAATATCTGATGGTTGAACTATTTTTAACAAAATGGTCAACCTCAAATTTTCACCGGATGGGTTTATCCATCCGATAAACCCAAAGGCGTGGAGGGCGGGAGGGTCTAGTTGCCTTCCGATTTTTTTTACTCTGAGAAAATGAACTACAACTTTTAATTTCCCTTCAAATGAACCCTCTCTGAAGTTTATACGAGCATCCGTTTCATAAGAACCACATACGGCCCCAGGAAATAGCTTACAATGCCTGCCTCCGGGCCCTGGGAGGCAGTGTCGACACCGGAGTTTTTGTAATTTGATCTTTGAACCATTTTGAAAAAATGGTTCTCTCAAAGTTCTTATCGGACGGGTTTGAGGAAAATAGGGCGTGGAGAGGGGGGCTAGTTGCCCTCCGATCTCTTTGAATCTTAAAAAGTAAAAAAAAACTTTCAGTGTCCAATCATATGAGCCCTCCGAAGTTTATACGAGCATACCTTCCATAAGAACCATATATGTCCCCAGAGCAATACTTACAACGCTTGCCCCGGGCCCTGGAGGAGTTGTGTCGACACAGGAGTTTTTCTTATCCGACCTTTGAACTATTTTAAACGAAATGGACATACGTAAAGGAGTTTTTGTTATATGATCTTTGAACCATTTTTAACAAAATTGCTATCTCAAATTTTTTTATCAGATGTATTTGGGGAAAAAGGGCTTGGGGGGGCAGTTGCCCTCCGATCACTTTTGACTCTTAAAAAGGGCACTAGAAGTCTCGATTCCCAGTTAGATGAGCCCTCTTTGAAGTTTGTGCGACGACCTCTTGAATTTGAAGTGCCTCTAGGAAAAAAAATAAATGGAGTGTGTGGTGAGGCTAGCTACCCGTTAATCCCTTTATACTCTTATAAAGTGAATAACAACTTTCAATATCCATTCAAACGAATCCTCTATGACGTTTATACGAGCATCCCTTCCAAAACAACCATATATGCTCCCAGGGCATAAATAACAACGCCTACCCCCGGGCCCTGGGGGGCTGAGTCGACACCGGAGTTTTTTGTTATCAGGACTTTGAACTATTTTTAACAAAATGTCTATCTTAAAATTTTTCTTTGATGCACTTAGGGCACGGAGGAGGGGGGGGCTAGCTGCCTTCCGATCTCTTTTGACTCTACACAAGTTAACAAGAACTGTCAATTTCAAATCATATGAGCCTTCTCTCAAGCTCATACGAGCAACACTTCCATAAGAACTATATATGCTCCTAGAGCATTGTTAATAACGCCTGCCTCTGGGCCCTGGCGGGCTCCATCGGCAAAGGAATTTTTCTTATCTGACCTTTGAACTATTTTTAATGAAATGGCTACTATAAAAATTTTATCGGATGGGTTTGGGGAAAAAGGGTGTGTGTGTGTGTGGGAGGGGGGGGTAGTTGCCCTCGGATATCTTTTGACTCTTAAAAATTGAACTAGAACTTTCAATTTCCAATCAAATGAGCCCCCTCTGAAGTTTATACGAGAGTCCCTTCCATAAGAACCATCTACGCCCCCAGGACAACACTTACAACGCTTATCCCCCGGGCTTGTTATCTAATTTTTGAACAATTTCCAAAAAACTGGCTATCTCCATTTGAACTATTTTTAACGACATGTCTATCTCAAAATTTACATCAGATGGGTTTGGAAAAAGAAGGCGGGGGGGGGGCTAGCTGCCCTCAGATCTCTTTTGACGATTAAAAAGTGAGCTCGAACTTTCAATTTCCAATACAATGAGCCAACTCTAGAAGTTTATACGAGCATCCCTTTCATACGATCCATATATGCCCCAGGGCATAACCTGCCCCAAGACCTGAGGGGTTGTGAGTAGAGGTGACCCTAAAGCCCCGGGACGAATACCGTGCTGCCATCTACAATTTAGTTTAATGCTGACGGGACATAATTTATTCAAGGATTATCGATAGAGTCTAATGGGGGTCAAGAACAATCGATCTGGTGTTGTTGTTTGGCTACGTGTACTGGCATGAGGGGTGATTTACATAATCGATGTAGGGCTTATTGATTCACGAAGGGGGAATTAAGAAACATGAAGGCTACTTTAATCTTAGGTCTGAGGGATAAACGTTCATTAGGTCAGAGAGAAAAATTAATATACTATTTTTAAATAGGGCTTCACGAAGGGGGAATTAAGAAACATTAATGATTCTTTAATATTAGGTCTGAGGGATAAACGTTCTTTAGGTCAGAGAGAAAAATTAATATACTATTTTTAAATAGGGCTTCACGAAGGGGGAATTAAGAAACATTAAGGCTTCTTTAATCTTAGGTCTGAGGGATAAACGTTCTTTAGGTCAGAGAGAAAAATTAATATTCTATTTTTTAAATAGGGCTTCATTGATCTTTAGTGTCAGGAATTATAAATGACATCGCTTGTTATCTTGGAATTATGCGGGAGTCTAAAGAGATAGAAATTCTATTTTTAAATACAGCTTCACGGAGCTTTAAGTCGGAGAGATAAATTGATATTCTAACGAAACCATAATAGTTTAGCTAGGAAAATTTATGAGATGAAGAGATTAACGTAGGAAAGGGTTTCCTAGAAATTTGAAATGTGAAAGCACTGAGATGCCAAACAAAAGGAACACGATGAAATTACTTTTAGGGATTATTTGGGCGAAACGGTTTTAGACAGCTTATGGAATTATTTCGGCGAAACCGTTAGAGACGTTGATTTAAAAGATGATTTAAAAGATGATTTTTGAGTGTGGTCGTTATAATACACAAGTTCCATTGAACAGTGTTGTGAGGTCCCCTACCCCAACCCCAAACGGTTCCAATACCCCCCCCCAAACCCCCAGGCAGTCCCCCGGACACAAATGTTACCAGGGCTCCCACCCGGCCCCCAGACCCTCAAAGGCCCACCCCAGGCCCCCCAAAGGCACATCGAGCTCCCAAAAGACCACCGGGGTCCCAAAGGCCTTCACCCGGTCACCAAATGTCCCCCAAGCTCTCAACCGGCCTCCAGGACCCCCAAAGGCCCTCCACCGGCCCCCAAAGGTCCCCCAGGCTCCCAAAGGGCCCCCCTCCATCCCCTCCCTCTCCCTCTCCTCCCCACTCCTCACCGTCACCTCCCCCTCCCCTTCTCCCCTCCCCTCCCCTCCCCCCTCCCCTCCCCTACCCATTTTTTTAATATTTTTTGTGCATTGAGACACAGAAGGGACACCCTCCCCCAAGGGTCCCCCAAACACCCTCCCCGGGCCCCCCAAAGAGTCCCCTCTCCAATTTTTTAATACTTTTTTATGGCTTTATTATATCTTTTATGAACAAGTTACATTCATAATGTCATTCCTAAACCCATTTTCCAACCTCAAAGAGTCCCCACCCCAATTTGTAAATACTTTCTTGAATTTTTTAACATGGTATTTTTTAACTTTTTACGTTCCGACCTTTCTCAAAGAGTCAAATTTAAAGTTCTATTCCACATATTTTCCCGGAACAAGAAAAGTCCCAAGACATAAAAAATTTAAAGTTCACTTCTAAATTTTTCCGTAGAAGATAGGAAAAGTTATACTATGATTGTGATTATTTTCTATGAAGATAAAAAATTTCACTTTAATTCTAAATTTTCTTAAATTCAGTTCTGACCATTCTCAAAGAGATAAAAAAATTTAAAGTTTTGTTCCAAATATTTCCCCGGAAGAAGAAAAGTTCGACTTCGATTCTGAATTTTCTCAATGAAAATGAAATAAGTTATTAATCATTTCTATTTTCCCAAAATAATATAAAATTTTCCACTTCAATTCAGATTTTTCTCAAACAGATGAAAAAATTTAAAATACTGTTCTAAATTTTTCATAGAAGATAGAAAAGTTATTGTTCTCTTCTGAATTTTATCAAAGAACATAATTCATTTCTAATTTCTCCAGAGAAAATAAAAAGCTTCCACTTCAGTTTTAAGTTCACCAAGACATAAAAAATTTAAAGTTCTGTTCTAAATTATTCTGTAGAAGATAGGAAAAGTTATACTATGATAGTGATTATTTTCCATGAAGATAAAAAGTTTCACTTTAATTCTAAATTTTCTTAAATTCAGTTCCGACTTTTCACATAGAGATGAAAAAAATTTAAAGTTATGTTCCAAATTTTTCATAGAATATTGGAAAAGTTATACTTTGATCGTGAATATTCAAGTTCTCTTATGAATTTTACCAAAGAACACAATTCAATTCTAATTTCTCCAGAGAAAATAAAAAGCTGCCACTTCAGTTTTAAGTTCGCCATGACATAAAAAATTTAAAGTTCAGTTCTAAATTTCTACATAGAAGATAGGAAAAGTTATACTATGATTGTGATTATTTTCTATGAAGATTAAAAGTTTCACTTTAATTTTAAATTTTCTCAAGGAAGTGAAGAAAAGTTCAACTTCAATTCTGAATTTTCTCAATGAGAATGAAATAAGCTATTGATCATTTCTATTTTCCCAGAATAATATAAAAATTTTCCACTTCAGTTTAGATTTTTCTCAAACAGATGAAAAAATTTAAAATACTGTTCTAAATTTTTCATAGAAGATAGAAAAGTTCTTGTTCTCTTCTGAATTTTATCAAAGAACATAATTCATTTCTAATTTCTCCAGAGAAAATAAAAAGTTTCAATATCACTTTTAAGTTTACCAAGACATAAAAATTTAAAGTTCAATTCTAAATTTTTCCATAGAAGATAGGAAAATTTATACTATGATTGTGATTATTTTCCATGAAGATAAAAAGTTTCACTTTAATTCTAAATTTTCTTAAATTCAATTCCGACCTTTCTCAAAGAGATGAAAAAAATTTAAGTTGTGTTCCAAATATTTTCCCGGAAAAAGTTCTAGTTCAATTTAAAATTTACTCAACGACGTGAAGAAAAGTTCAAGTTCTCTTCTGAAATTTACCAAAGAACACACTTCAATTCTAATTTCTCCAGAGAAAACAAAAATCTTCCACTTCAGTTCTTTATTTCACAAAGACATAAAGAAATTTAAAGTTCAATTCTAATTTTTCGGTGGAAGATAGAAAAAGTAATACCATACTTGTGAATATTTTCACGGAAGATAAAAAGTTCTAGTTCAATTTAAAATTTTCTCAACGAAGTCAAGGAAAGTTCAAGTTCTCTTCTTCTAATTTTACCAGAGAAAATAAAAATATTCCACTTCAGTTCCTTATTTCACAAAGACATAAAGAAATTTAAAGTTCAATTCTAAATTTTTCGGTGGAAGATAGAAAAAGTAATAGCATACTTGTGAATATTTTCATGGAAGATAAAAAGTTCTAGTTCAATTTAAAATTTTCTCAACGAAGTGAAGGAAATTTCAAGTTCTCTTCTGAATTTTCTCAATGAAAAAGAAATTAGACATTGATCATTTCTATTTTTCCAAATAATATAAAAATTTTCCACTTTAGTTCAGATCTGGCTCGAAGAGATGAAAAATTTAAAATACTGTTCCAAATTTTTCACTGAAAACAAAAAAGTTCAAGGTCTCTTCGGAATTTTATCAAAGAACACAATTCAATTCTAATTTCTCCAGAAAAAATAAAAATCTTCGACTTCAGTTCTTTATTTCACAAAGACAAAGAAATTTAAAGTTCAATTCTAAATTTTTTGGTGGAAGATAGCAAAAGTAAAAACATACATGTGAATATTTTTACGGAAGATAAAAAATTCTAGTTCAATTTAAAATTTTCTCAACGAAGTGAAGAAAAGTTCAAGTTCTCTTCTGAACTTTACGAAAGAACACTCTTCAATTCTAATTTCTCCAGAGAAAACAAAAATCTTCCACTTTAGTTCTTTATTTCACAAAGACATAAAGAAATTTAAAGTTCAATTCTAATTTTTCGGTGGAAGATAGAAAAAGTAATACCATACTTGTGAATATTTTCACGGAAGATAAAAAGTTCTAGTTCAATTTAAAATTTTCTCAACGATGTCAAGGAAAGTTCAAATTCCCTTCTGAACTTTACCAAAGAACACACTTCAATTCTAATTTCTCCAGAGAAAACAAAAATCTTCCACTTCAGTTCTTTATTTCACAAAGACATAAAGAAATTTAAAGTTCAATTCTAAATTTTTCGGTGGAAGATAGAAAAAGTAATACCATACTTGTGATTATTTTCACGGAAGATCAAAAGTTCTAGTTCAATTTAAAATTTTCTCAACGAAGTGAAGAAGAATTCAAGTTCTCTTCTGAATTTTACAAAAGAACAAAATTCATGTCTAATTTCACCAGAGAAAATAAAAATAATCCACTTCAGTTCTTTATTTCACAAAGACATAAAAAAATTTAAAGTTCAATTCAAAATTTTTCGGTGGAAGATAGAAAAAGTAATACCATACTTGTGAATATTTTCATGGAAGATAAAAAGTTCTAGTTCAATTTAAAATTTTCTCAACGAAGTGAAGGAAAGTTCAAGTTTTCTTCTGAATTGTCTCAATGAAAAAGAAATTAGTCATTGATCATTTCTATTTTTCCAAATAATATAAAATTTTTCACTTTAGTTCAGATCTGGCTCGAAGAGATGAAAAATTTAAAATACTGTTCCAAATTTTTCACTGAAGATAAGAAAGTTCAAGTTCTCTTCGGAATTTTACCAAAGAACACAATTCAATTCTAATCTCTCCAGAGAAAATAAAAATCTTCCACTTCAGTTCTTTATTTCACAAAGACAGTGAAATTTAAAGTTCAATTCTAAATTTTTCGGTGGAAGATAGAAAAAGTAATACCATACATGTGAATATTTTCCCGGAAGAAAAAAAGTTCGAGTTCAATTTAAAATTTTCTCAACGAAGTGAAGAAAAGTTCAAGTTCTCTTCTGAACTTTACCAAAGAACACACTTCAATTCTAATTTCTCCAGAGAAAACAAAAATCTTCCACTTCAGTTCTTTATTTCACAAAGACATAAAGAAATTTAATTTTCAATTCTAATTTTTCGGTGGAAGATAGAAATAGTAATACCATACTTGTGAATATTTTCACGGAAGATAAAAATTTCTAGTTCAATTTAAAATTTTCTCAACGAAGTCAAGGAAATTTCAAGTTCTCTTCTGAACTTTACCACTGAACAAAATTCAATTCTAATTTCTCCAGAGAAAACAGAAATTTTCCACTTCACTTCTTTATTTCACAAAGACACAAAGAAATTTAAAGTTCAATTCTAAATTTTTAGGTGGGAGATAGAAAAATTAATACCATACATGTGAGACTAAAAATGAAGATATTTATGCAGAGTTTCAACTAGCTATGACTAAGTTTGCTAAAGACAAGCTATTTTCTTGCGAAAACACACAAAATCAGAAAAAAATTAAAAATGTTGCGTTAGTAACTAAGCAATTAGTCTTAAATGAAGATATTTATGCAGAGTTTCAACTATCTATGGCTAAGTTTGCTAAAGACAAGCTATTTTCCTGCGAAAACACACAAAATCAGAAGTAAAATGTTCAGTGTTCCTTTAGTACATACACAATTAGGCTAAAAATGAAGATATTTATGCACAGTTTCAACTAGCTCTGGCTAAGTTTTCTAAAGACAAGCTATTTTCTTGCGAAAACACACAAAATCAGAAAAAATGTTCAATGTTCCTTTAGTACCTACGCAATTAGGCTGAAGTGAAGATATTTATGCAGAGTTTCAACTATCTATGGCTAAGTTTGCTAAAGACAAGCTATTTTCTTGAGAAAACACAAACAAAATCAGAAAAAATGTTCAATGTTTCTTTAGTACCTCCGCAATTATGCTTAAATGACGATATTTATGCAGAGTTTCAACTATCTTTGACGAATTTTACTAAGACAAGTAATTTTCTTGCGAAAACACACAAAATCAGAAAAAATGATCAATGTTCCCTTATTACCTACGCATTTAGGCTAAAAATGAAGATATTTATGCACAGTTTTAACTAGCTATGGCTAAGTTTGCTAAAGACAAGCTATTTTCTTGCAAAAACAAACAAAATCAGAAAAAATTTTAGATGTTCATTTAGTACCTACGCAATTAGTCTGAAATGAAGATATTTATGCAGAGTTTCAACTATCTATGGCTAAGTTTGCTAAAGACAAGCTATTTTCTTTCGAAAACACCCAAAAACAGAAAAAATGTTAAATGTTAATTTATTAAATACACAAATAGGCTGAAATGAAGATATTTATGAAGAGTTTCAACTAACTATGTCTAAGTTTGCTAAAGACAAGCTATTTTCTTGCGAAAACACACAAAATCAGAAAAAAAGTTCAATATTCCTTTAGTACCTACTCAATTAGGCTGAAATGAAGATATTTATGCAGAGTTTCAACTAGCTATGGCTAAGTTTTCTAAAGACAAGCTATTTTCTCATGAAAACACTCATAATAAGTAAAAATGTTCAATGTTCCCTTAGTACCTATGCAAGTGGGCTGAAATGAATATATTTATGCATAGTTTAAACTAGCTATGGCTAAGTTTGCTAAAGACAAGCTATTTTCTTGCGAAAACACAAAAAAAATCACAAAAAATGTTCAGTGTACCTTTAGTACCTACGCAATTAGGCTAAAAATGAAGATATTTATGCAGAGTTTCAACTAGCTATGACTAAGTTTGCTAAAGACAAGCTATTTTCTTGCGAAAACACACAAAATCAGAAAAAATGTTCAATGTTCCTTTAGTACCTACGGAATTAGGATAAAAATGAAGATATTTATGCACTGTTTCAACTAGATATGGCTAAGTTTGCTAAAGACAAGCTGTTTTCTTGCGAAAACACACACAATTAGAAAAAATGTTCAATATTCCTGTAGTACCTACGCAATTAGGCTTAAATGAAGATATTTATGCAGAGTTTCAACTATCTATGGCTAAGTTTGCTAAAGACAAGCTATTTTCTTGCAAAAACACACAAAATCAGAAAAAATGTTCAATGTTCCTTTAGTACCTACGCAATTAGGCTTAAATGAAGATATTTATTCAGAGTTTCAACTATCTATGGCTAAGTTTGCTAAGGACAAGCTATTTTCTTGCAAAAACACAAACAAAATCAGAAAAAATGTTCAATGTACCTTGAGTACCTACGCAATTAGTCTAAAAATGAAGATATTTATGCAGAGTTTCATCTAGCTATGACTAATTTTTCTAAAGACTATATTTTTTATAGATAAAACACACAAACTCATAAAAAATGTTCAATGTTCCTTTAGTACCTACGCAATTAGGATAAAAATGAAGATATTTATGCAGTGTTTCAACTAGCTATGGCTAAGTTTGCTAAAGACAAGCTATTTTCTTGCGAAAACACACAAAATCAGAAAATATATTGTTAGGTTAGGTTAAGTTAGATTAGGTTAGGTTAGCCTACGTACGCGCGCGTACGTATTTAAATAAAGATATTTATGCGCGCGCGCATAAATATCTTCATTTTTATCCTAATTGCGTAGGTACTAAAGGAACATTGAACATTTTTTCTGATTTTGTGTGTTTTCGCAAGAAAATAGCTTGTCTTTAGCAAATTTAGTCATAGCTAGTTGAAACTCTGCATAAATATCTACATTTTTATCCTAATTGCGTAGGTACTAAAGGTACATTGAACATTTTTTCTGATTTTGTTTGTGTTTTCGCAAGAAAATAGCTTGTCTTTAGCAAACTTAGCCATAGTTAGTTGAAACTGTGCATAAATATCTTCATTTAAGCCTAATTGCGTAGGTACTAAAGGAACATTGAACATTTTTTCTGATTTTGTGTGTGTTCTTTTGAAAATATCGTGACAATGGAAAGATAGTACGTAGATAGATGAAACTCGGAATACATATATTCACTTCTGACTACTTGCGTAGGTACTAAAGGAACATCGAATATTTTTTCTGATGCTGTTTGTGTTTTTGCAAGAATTTTTCTTGTGTTTATAGAAATTAGCCATAGCTAGTTGAAACAGTGCATAAATATCTTAATTTTTATCCTAATTGCGTAGGTACTAAAGGAACATTGAACATTTTTTTCTGATTTTGTGTGTTTTCGCAAGAAAATAGCTTGTCTTTAGCAAACTTAGCCATAGCTAGTTGAAACTCTGCATAAATATCTTCATTTTTAGCCTAATTGCGTAGGTACTAAAGGTACATTGAACATTTTTCTGATTTTGTTTGTGTTTTCGCAATAAAATAGCTTTTCTTTAGCAAACTTAGCCATAGTTAGTTGAAAATCCGCATAAATTTATTCTTTTAAGCCTAATTGCGTAGGTACTACAGGAGCATTGAACATTTTGTCAGATTTTGTGTGTTTTCGTAAGAAAATAGCTTGTCTTTAGCAAACTTAGCCATAGATAGTTGAAACTCTGCATAAATATCTTCATTTCAGCCTAATTGCGTAGGTACTCAAGGAATATTGAACATTTTTCTGATTTTGTGTGTTTTTGCCAGAAAATAGATTGTCTTTAGCAAACTTAGCAATAGCTAGTTAAAACTGTGCATAAATATCTTCATTTTTAGCCTAATTGTGTAGGTACTAAAGGAACACTGAACATTTTTTCTGATTTTGTGTGTTTTCGCAAGAAAATAGCTTGTCTTTAGTAACATTAGCCAAAGATAGTTGTAACTCTGAATAAATATCTTCATTTAAGCCTAATTGCGTAGGTACTAAAGGAATATTGAACATGTTTTCTGATTTTTTTTGTGTTTTCGAAAGAAAATATCTTGTCTTTAGCAAACTTAGCCATAGATAGATGAAACTCTGCATAAATATCTTCATTTCAGCCTAATTGCGTAGGTACTAAAGGAACATTGAACATTTTTTCTGATTTTGTGTGTTTTCGGAAGAAAATAGCTTGTCTTTAGCAAACTTAGCCATAGCTAGTTGAAACTGTGCATAAATATCTTCATTTTTAGCCTAATTGCGTAGGTACTAAAGGAACACTGAACATTTTACTTCTGATTTTGTTTGTGTTTTCGCAAGAAAGTAGCTTGTCTTTAGCAAACTTAGCCATAGCTAGTTAAAACTCTGCATAAATATCTTCATTTAAGAATAATTGCATAGTTACTAATTTAACATTTAACATTTTTTCTGATTTTTTGTGTTTTCGCACGAAAATAGCTTGTCTTTAGCAAACTTAGCCATAGCTAGTTGAAACTCTGCATAAATATCTTCATTTTTAGTCTAATTGCGTAGGTACTAAAGGAACATTGAACATTTTATCTGATTTTGTTTGTTTTCTCAAGAAAATAGATTGTCTTTATAAAACTTAGCCATAGCTAGTTGAAACTCTGAATAAATATCATAATTTTTAGTCTCACAAGTATGGTTTTAATTTTTCTATCTCCCACCGAAAAATTTAGAATTGAACTTTAAATTTCTTTATGTCTTTGTGAAATAAAGAAGTGAAGTGGAAGATTTTTGTTTTTTCTGGAGAAATTAGAATTGAAGTGTGTTCTTTGGTAAAGTTCAGAAGAGACATTGAACTTTCATTCACTTCGTTGAGAAAATTTTAAATTGAACTATAACTTTTTATCTTACATGAAAATATTCACTAGTATTGTAATAATTTTTTTATATTCCACATAAAAATTTGAATTTAACTTTAAATTTCTTTATTTCTGTGTGAAATAAAGAACTGAAGTGGAAGATTTTTTTTTTATCTGGAGAAATTAGAATTGAAGTGTGTTCTTGGGTAAAGTTCAGACAAAAACTTGAACTTTTCTTTACTTAGTTGAGAAAATTTTAAATTGAACTAGAACTTTTTTTCTCCCGGGAAAATACTCACAAGTCTGATATTACTTTTTCTATCTTCCACCAAAAAATTTAGAATTGAACTTTAAATTTCACTGTCCTTGTGAAATAAAGACATGAAGTGGAAGATTTTTATTGTCTCTGGAGAAATTAGAATTGAATTGTGTTCTTTGGTAAAATTCCGAAGAGAACTTGAACTTTTTATCTTCAGTGAAAAATTTGGAACAGTATTTTAAATTTTTCATCTCTTCGAGCCAGATCTGAACTAAAGTTGAAAATTTTTATATTATTTGGAAAAATAGAAATGATCAATGTCTAATTACTTTTTCATTGAGAAAATTCAGAAGAGAACTTGAACTTTCCTTCGCTTCGTTGAGAAAATTTTAAATTGAACTAGAACTTTTTATCTTCCGTGAAAATAATCACAAGTATCGTATTACTTTTTCTATCTTCCACCGAAAAATTTAGAATTGAACTTTAAATTTCTTTATGTCTTTGTGAAATAGAGAACTGAAGTGTAATATTTTTATTTTCTCTGGTGAAATTAGAAATGAATTGTGTTCTTTGGTAAAATTCAGAAGAGAACTTGAATTCTTCTTCACTTCGTTGAGAAAATTTTAAATTGAACTAGAACTTCTTATCTTCCGTGAAAATAATCACAAGTATGGTATTACTTTTTCTATCTTCCACCAAAAAATTTAGAATTGAACTTTAAATTTCTTTATGTCTTTGTGAAATAAAGAACTGAAGTGGAAGATTTTTGTTTTCTCTGGAGAAATTAGAATTGAAGTGTGTTCTTTGGTAAAGTTCAGAAGAGAACTTGAACTTTCCTTAACTTCTTTGAGAAAATTTAAAATTGAACTAGAACTTTTTATTTTGCGTGAAAATATTCACAAGTATGGTATTACTTTTTCTATCTTCCACCGAAAAATTAGAATTGAACTTTAAATTTCTTTATGTTTTTGTGAAATAAAGAACTGAAGTAGAAGATTTTTGTTTTCTCTGGAGAAATTAGAATTGAAGTGTGTTCTTTGGTAAAGTTCAGAAGAGAACTTGAACTTTTCTTAACTTCGTTGAGAAAATTTTAAATTGAACTAGAACTTTTTATCTTCCGGGAAAATATTCACAAGTATGGTATTACTTTTTCTATCTTCCACCGAAAAATTTAGAATTGAACTTTAAATTTCTTTGTTTTTGTGAAATAAGGAACTTAAGTGGAAGATTTTTATTTTCTCTGGTGAAATTAGAATTGAATTGTTTTCTTTGGTAAAATTCCGAAGAGAATATGAACTTTTTTATCTTCATTGCAAAATTTGGAACAGTATTTTAAATTTTTCATCTCTTCGAGCCAGATCTGATCTAAAGTGGAAAATTTTTATATTATTTTGAAAAATAGAAATGATCAATGTCTAATTTCTTTTTCATTGAGAAAATTCAGAAGAGAACTTGAGCTTTCCTTCACTTCATTGAGAAAATTTTAAATTGAACTAGAACTTTTTATCTTCCATGAAAATATTCACAAGTATGGTATTACTTTTTCTATCTTCCACCGAAAAATTTAGAATTGAACTTTAAATTTCTTTATGTCTTTGTGAAATAAGGAACTGAAGTTGAATATTTTTATTTTATCTGGTAACATTAGAAGAAGAGAAATTGAACTTTCCTTGACTTCGTTGAGATAATTTTAAATTGAACTAGAACTTTTTATCTTCCGTGAAAATATTCACAAGTATGGTATTACTTTTTCTATCTTCCACCGAAAAATTAGAATTGAACTTTAAATTTCTTTATGTCTTTGTGAAATAAAGAACTGAAGTGGAAGATTTTTGTTTTCTCTGGAGAAATTAGAATTGAAGTGTGTTCTTTGGTAAACTTCAGAAGAGAACTTGAACTTTTCTTCACTTCGTTGAGAAAATTTTAAATTGAACTAGAACTTTTTTCCGGGAAAATATTTGGAACAGAACTTTAATTTTTTTCATCTCTTTGAGAAAGGTCGGAACTGAATTTAAGAAAATTTAGAATTAAAGTGAAACTTTTTATCTTCATGGAAAATAATCACAATCATAGTATAAATTTTCCTATCTTCTATGGAAAAATTTAAAATTGAACTTGAAATTTTTATGTCTTGGTAAACTTAAAAGTGATATGGAAACTTTTTATTTCCTCTGGAGAAATTAGAAAAGAATTATGTTCTTTGATAAAATTCAGAAGAGAACAAGAACTTTTCTATCTTCTATGAAAAATTTAGAACAGTATTTTAAATTTTTTCATCTGTTTGAGAAAAATCTGAACTGAAGTGGAAAATTTTTATATTATTTTGGGAAAATATAAATGATCAATAGCTTATTTCATTTTCATTGAGAAAATTCAGAATCGAAGTTGAACTTTTCTTCACTTCTTTGAGAAAATATAAAATTGAAGTGAAACTTTTAATCTTCATAGAAAATAATCACAATCATAGTATAACTTTTACTATCTTCTATGTAGAAATTTAGAACTGAACTTTAAATTTTTTATGTCATGGCGAACTTAAAACTGAAGTGTCAGCTTATTATTTTCTCTGGCGAAATTAGAATTTAATTGTGTTCTTTGGTAAAATTCAGAAGAGAACTTGAATATTAACGGTCAAAGTATAGATTTTCCAATATTATATGGAAAATTTGGAACATAACTTTAAATTTTTTTCATCTCTATGTGAAAATTCGGAACTGAATTTAAGAAAATTTAGAATTAAAGTGAAACTTTTTATCTTCATGGAAAATAATCACTATCATAGTATAACTTTTCCTATCTTCTAAAGAAAAATTTAGAAAAGAACTTTAAATTTTTTATGTCTTGGTGAACTTAAAACTTAAGTGGAAGCTTTTTATTTTCTCTGGAGAAATTAGAAATGAATTATGTTCTTTGATAAAATTCAGAAGAGAACAATAACTTTTCTATCTTCTCTGAAAAATTTAGAACAGTATTTTAAATTTTTTCATCTGTTTGAGAAAAATCTGAATTGAAGTGGAAAATTTTATATTATTTTGGGAAAATAGAAATGATCAATAACTTATTTAATTTTCATTGAGGAAATTCAGAATCGAAGTTGAACTTTTCTTCTTCCGGGGAAATATTTGGAACAGAACTTTAAATTTTTTTATCTCTTTGAGAATGGTCAGAACTGAATTTAAGAAAATTTAGAATTAAAGTGAAATTTTTTATCTTCATAGAAAATAATCACAATCATAGTATAACTTTTCCTCTCTTCTACGGAAAAATTTAGAAGTGAACTTTAAATTTTTTATGTCTTGGGACTTTTCTTGTTCCGGGAAAATATGTGGAATAGAACTTTAAATTTGACTCTTTGAGAAAGGTCGGAACGTAAAAAGTTAAAAAATACCATGTTAAAAAATCCAAGAAAGTATTTACAAATTGGGGTGGGGACTCTTTGAGGTTGGAAAATGGGTTTAGGAATGACATTATGAATGGAACTTGTTCAGAAAAGATATAAAAAAGCCATAAAAAAGTATTAAAAAAATGGTGAGGGGACTCTTTGGGGGGCCCGGGGAGGGTGTTTGGGGGACCCTTGGGGGAGGGTGTCCCTTCTGTGTCTCAATGCACAAAAAATATTAAAAAAATGGGTAGGGGAGGGGAGGGGAGGAGGGGAGGGGAGGGGAGAAGGGGAGGGGGAGGTGACGGTGAGGAGTGGGGAGGAGAGGGAGAGGGAGGGGAGGGTGGGGGGCCCTTTGGGAGCCTGGGGGACCTTTGGGGGCCGGTGGAGGGCCTTTGGGGGTCCTGGAGGCCGGTTGAGAGCCTGGGGGACATTTGGTGACCGGGTGAAGGCCTTTGGGACCCCGGTGGTCTTTTGGGAGCTCGATGTGCCTTTGGGGGGCCTGGGGTGGGCCTTTGAGGGTCTGGGGGCCGGGTGGGAGCCCTGGGAACCTTTGAGTACCGGGGACTTCCTTCGGGGTTGGGGTGGGGGATTGGAACCCTTTGGGGTTGGGGTAGGGGACCTCACAACACTGTTCAATGGAACTTGTGTATTATAACGACCACACTCAAAAATCGTATTTTAAATCATCTTTTAAATCAACGTCTCTAACGGTTTCGCCGAAATAATTCCATAAGCTGTCTAAAACAGTTTCGCCCAAATAATCCCTAAAAGTAATTTCATCGTGTTCCTTTTGTTTGGCATCTCAGTGCTTTCACATTTCAAATTTCTAGGAAACCCTTTCCTACGTTAATCTCTTCATCTCATAAATTTTCCTAGCTAAACTATTATGGTTTCGTTAGAATATCAATTTATCTCTCCGACTTAAAGCTCCGTGAAGCCGTATTTAAAAATAGAATTTCTATCTCTTTAGACTCCCACATAATTCCAAGATAACAAGTGATGTCATTTATAATTCATGACACTAAAGATCAATGAAGCCCTATTTAAAAAATAGAATATTAATTTTTCTCTCTGACCTAAAGAACGTTTATCCCTCAGACCTAAGATTAAAGAAGACTTAATGTTTCTTAAGTCCACATACGTGAAGCCCTATTTAAAAATAGTATATTAATTTTTCTCTCTGACCTAAAGAACGTTTATCCCTCAGACCTAAGATCAAAGAAGCCTTAATGTTTCTTAATTCCCCCTTCGCGAAGCCCTATTTAAAAATAGTATATTAATTTTTCTCTCTGACCTAATGAACGTTTATCCCACAGACCTAAGATTAAAGAAGCCTTAATGTTTCTTAATTCCCCCTTCGTAAATCAATAATTCCCCCATCGATTATGTAAATCACCCCTCATGCCATTACACGTGGCCAAACAACAACAACAGATCGATTGACCTTGACCCCCAGACGTGAATCAATAATCCCCCCCTCGAGTATGTCAATCACCCCTCATGCCATTACTCGTGGCCAAACAACAACAACAACAGATCGATTGACCTTGACCCCCATTAGACTCGATCGATAATCCTTGAATAAATTATGTCCCGTCAGCATTAAACTAAATTGTAGATGGCAGCACGGTGTTCGTCCCGGGGCTTTAGGGTCACTTCTACTGTTGTGACGACACCTGAGTTTTTGTTACCAGACTTTTGAGCAATTTTTAACTTAATGGCTATCTTAAATTTTTTATTGGATGCATTTGGGTAAAAAGGGGCGGGGGGGGGGGGGGGTTCAATAAGAACAATATATTCCCCCAGGGCATAGCTTAAAACACCGGCCCTCGGGCCCTGGGGGGCTGTTTTGACCCCGAGTTGTCGTTATGTGGTATTTTAACTATTAAAAAAAAAGCTATGACAAAGTTCTTATCGGAGGGGTTTGAGGAAAAAGGGGCGTGGAGGGGGGGGCTAGGTGCCCTCCAATCTTTTTTGACTCTTAAAAACTGAGCTAGAAATTTTCAATTTCCAATCAAATGAGTCATATCTGAAGTTTGTACGATCATCCGTTGCATAAGACCAATATACGCCCCATGGGCATATCTTATAAAGCCTGACGCCGGGACCTGAGGGGTTGTCTCGACACTAAAATTTTCGTTATATGATATTTGAACTATTCTTTACTAAACGGCTATCTTAAAATATTTATTGAATACATTTGGGAAAAAGAGGTTTGGGGGTGGGGGGGGGGGGGGTAAGCTGGCTACCCTCCAATATCTTTTGACAATTGAAAAGTGAACTAGAACTTTCAATTTCCAATCAAATGAGCCCTCTCTGAAGTTTATATGAGCATTCCTTCCATAAGAACCATATATGCCCCAGGACATAACTTATAACTGCCCCTGAAGACTGCGGAGAGAGTGTCCTGCTAAAACGTATAATTTCCAGAATTTCAACTGGGTTGAGCAATATAGCTATATCAAATTTTGATTGGATGTGTTTGGGGACACGGTGGGCGTGGAAGGGGTGTCAGTTTCCTTAGAATCAGTTTCGACAATCAAAAAAGGAACTAGCCGTTTGAATTTCCAATCGGATAAGTCCTTTCTGAATTTCTACGACAACGCTGTCTATACAAAACCTTATATGCCCCCAGGGCATAACTTACAACCCTTGCCCTGAGGGCTGTGGGGGGGGGGGGGGGTTGTCATCCTCAAAGACCTGATTTTCCAGAACTTAAAACTACGTTGAATAGACTGGCTATATCAAAATTTTGATTGGATGTGTTTGGGGAAAAGTTGGGCGTGAGAGATGGGTTAGTTGCCCTCCAATCACTTTCAACTATTAAAAAGGGCACTAGCTCTTTGAATTTCCCATTGAATGAGCCTTTTTTGAAGTTTCTACGACAACGCCTTCCATAAGAACCTTATATTTCCCCAGGGCATAACTTACAATCCTTGCCCTGAAGGCTGTGGGGAAGTGTCCTCCTCAAAGACATAATTTCTATCTGGAAATCAACTACGCTGAACAAAATGGCTATTTCAAAATTTTGATTGGATGTGTTTCGGGAAATGGTGGGCGTGGAAGGGGTGTTAGTTGCCTTCCAATCACTTTCGACTATTAAAAAGGGTACAAGCCATTCCAATTTCCAATTGAATGAGCCCTTTTCAAAGTTTCTACGACAACTACTTCGATACCAGGTGCCCTTCTCTAAAGGAAAAAAATCATAAATAATATATTAAGCCAACATCGTTTTTATACGCCCTCAGAGCATAACTTAAAAACTCTTCCCCTTGGGGTTTTGAGGCATTGCCCCCATCAAAGACATATTTTCTATCAGAAAATCAACTACGCTGAAAAAAATGGCTATCTCAAAATTTTGATTGGATGTGTTTGGGGGAAGGATGGGCGTGGGGGTGGGGCTAGTTGCCCTCCAATCACTTTTGACCCTTAAAAAGGACACTAGTAATCTCGATTTCCAATCGAATGAGCCCCCGAAGTTTATACGAGCATACCTTCCATAAGAACCATATATGCCCCAGAGCAATACTTACAACGCTTGTCCCGGGCACGGGGGGGGGGGGTGTCGACACAGGAGTTTTTCTTATCTGACCTTTGAACTATTTTAACGAAATGGCCGTACGTAAAGGAGTTTTTCTTATATGATCTTTGAACTAGTCTTAACAAAATGGCCATCTAAGATTTTTTATCAGATGTATTTGGGGAAAAAGGACTTGGGGGGGGGGCAGTTGCCCTCCGATCACTTTTGAATCTTAAAAAGGGCACTAGAACTCTCGATTTCCAATCAAATGAGCCCTCTTTGAAGTTTCTACGACGACCCCTTCTATATGAAGTGCTTCTGGGAAAAAAATAAATAATAATCAAACAGTTCGTAAGTAAGGAGCGACCCGGCTCAATAGTAACCGAAACTCTATAAAACGGAATTTTGATACCAATAGAAATATTAA
Organism: Artemia sp. Qi Xiang Cuo; assembly: GCF_049724085.1. Classification (NCBI taxonomy): domain Eukaryota; kingdom Metazoa; phylum Arthropoda; class Branchiopoda; order Anostraca; family Artemiidae; genus Artemia; species Artemia sp. Qi Xiang Cuo. Next base: position 62,344,316 of record NC_142801.1, read on the forward strand.
AAAAAACAAGGTTTTACGCTGGTTTAAAACATATAAGTTTCATTTAGTTTAATCCTACTAATTAAAAGTCACAACCCTGAGAAAATTTGCCTTATTTCCGAAAAAAGGGGAAAACAACCCCTAAAAGGCATTGAACTCTAGTGAAAATCACACATCAGATTCAGCGTATCAGAGAACCCTACTATAGAAGTTTCAAGCTCCTATCTGCAAAAATGTGGAATTTTGTATTTTTTTGCCAGAAGAAACATCACGGATGCGTGTTTGTTCGTTTTTTTTTTTTTTTTTTTTTTTTTTTTCAGGGCTGATCGTATGGATTCATTAGTCCTAGAATATCGTGATAGGGCTCATTCGAACGGAAATTGATAGTTCTAGTGCCATTTTCAAGTGACCAAAAAAATTGGAGGGCAACTTGGCCCCCTCCCAAACTCATTTTTTCCCCGAAGTCACCGAATCAAAATTTTGAGATAACCTTTTTGTCCAAAGTTGTCGATAATCTAATAAATTTTCTTTGTGTATCACTTAATCCCCAGAGTTCCTGGGGAAAAGGGCTGCAAGTCATAAACTTTGTCCATTGTTTACATATAGTTTTGGTTTTTGGGTGGTATACCGGTGTTTTCAGGAGGAATTTTTTTCTGGTGGGGGGGCGGGGTTGGAGTAGGGTTTCCGGGGGCGGATCTTTCCACGGAGGATATTTCCTTGGGGTAAGGAATATTTCCATGAAGGGGGCGCCAGATTTCCCAGCATTTTTTAAAAAAAGATCAGAAATTTAAAAAAAAAACAAGTTTTTTTAACTTAAAGTAAGGAGCGACATTAAAACTTGAAAGCAAGAGAAATTATTACAAATATAAAGGAGTTCGCTGCCTAGTCAATACCTCGCTCATTACGCTTAATTTTTTTTGTTCTTTGAAAAGAACTATCTATTCTATTTACATGGCATGTGTGGCTCTGAGGTTTTGTATCCCAATAAAATTCGAAAACTAACTTAATGGCTAAGGTATTGTCTAGGGGGCAAAATCCATAGTATTCGGAGTAAAAACAAATGAATATGGAAATTCGTCACGTGAGCTAACTCTCAATTTGTGTCAGAACTAAATTTTCAGAATGCCGATTAGCCAAAAAAGGAAAATTAATATGCGAATTTCGTTTCAATTCTTCATGTACGATGAGCCAAAATCAAAGCTGTTTTAATTCAAAAGCGTTCAGAAATTAACTAAAAAAAACAAGTTTTTTTTAACTGAAAGTAAGGAGCAACATTAAAACTCAAAACGAACAGAAATTATTCCGTATACGAAAGGGGCTGTCCCCTCCTCAACGCCTCGCTCTTTACGCTAAAGAATGACTCTGTCTCACAACTTTATTTTTTAAAACAATAAAAAACTTTCTCACAACTCTATTTTTTTAAACAATGAAAAATTTTAGCGTAAAGAGCGAGGCGTTGAGGAGGGGACAGCCCCTTTCATATACGGAATAATTTCTGTTCGTTTTAAGTTTTAATGTCGCTCCTTACTTTCAGTTAAAAAAAAACTTCTTTTGTTTAGTTAATAATAATAAAACATTGGAGCCGTATGGCCTTTACTATAGGCAATGCTATAGCGTTGCCTATATTTTCTGAGCGATGCATAATCCCTTGGAGCTTAGCTATACAAACCGTTTATTTTTTGTGTCGTTTATTCCATATTTCCTTACGGACCAAAGCAATACCATGCAAAACAATAACCTTTGACATTTGAAACAACCTTTCCATAGCTACATTTTGGGCCTCTTTGGGCCAAAATTGTCGTTTTGCACCGCAAAATGGCAGAAATGAAACTTTACCGTGACGCAGTCTCTTTTTTGGCTTGAATAAGCTTTCGTTGCAATCAAATAGAGTCCTTTTATTACAACCACTGGGTTCATTTGAACAACCCAGAAAAACAAAACAAAAAAAAACACTCTCATTAAAAATAAATTTTTAAAAACTTTCTAGTAAAGAGGTTTTCAAAAAAAAGTAAAGAGCTAGATTAAACGAAAGATGAGCAAATATAAAGTTAAATATTTTTTTAACCGTAAAAAAAAAAAAAAACACCATTAAACAAATGAAACCCAGAACAACCAGACATTACAATAAATAACCAATTCAAACTAAAGTAAGCAGAAACTACCCCAAAGAGGAGTAGGGATGACGCCCCCTGTGTCTTCTTTTAATTCATTTATTGAGTATGATATTTATTTCGAGCTATACATTTTTGTTTCTCATACCATAAAAAAAAAAAAAAAAAATCATAACGAAAACTACTGAAATAAAACAAATGAGTATCGACTGACAGTTTAATATATATACAAGGATATTCATTCCTCAAGGCCTTCGTAATTTTGTATTTTTCATAGGCAACGCATTTGCGCTGCCTAAGTAGAGAACGATGTTGGCACAATGTATTATTATATATTTTTTTCCCTTTAGAACAGGGCACTTCGTATCAAAGAAGTTGTCGTAGAAACTTCGAAAAGGTATCTTTCGATTAGAAATTGGAATGGCTAGGTCCCTTTTTAATAGCCGAAAGTGATTGGACGGCAACTAACACCCTTTCGACGCCCACCATTTCCCCAAACACACCCAATCAAAATTTTCAGAGACCCATTTTGTTCAACGTTGTTTAAAGATCTGGAAATTATGTTTTTGAGAAGGACACTTCCCCCACAGCCCTCAGGGCAAGGTTTGTAAGTTACGCCCTGGGGGCGTATAAGGTTTTTATAGAAAGAGTTGTTGTAGAAACTTCAAAAACGGTTTATTCGATTGTAAATTCAAAGGGCTAGCGGCCTTTTTGATAGCCGAGGGAAACTAACCCCCCTCTCACGCCCGCCATTTCCCCAACACATCCAATCACCATTTTGAGATATACATTTTGTATAACGCAGTTGGAAGATCTGCGAATTATGTTTTTAAGGAGGATACTCCCCCCCAACGCTCAAGGCAAGGGTTGTAAGTTATGCCCTGGGGGCTTATAAGGTTTTTATAGAAAACTTTGTCGTAGAAACTTAAAAAAAGACTCATTCGATTGGAAATTCAAAGGGATAGCGGCCTTTTTAATAATCGAAAGTGATTGGAGGGCAACTAACCCCCCTCTCATGACCAACATTTCCCCAAACATATCCAGTCAAAATTTTGAGATAAACATTTTGTTCAACGTAGTTGAAAGGTCCAAAAATTATGTCTTTGAGGATTAAAACTCCCCCCCCCCACAAAGCCATCAGGGCAAGGGTTGTAAGTTATGCCCTGGGGGCATATGAAGTTTTTATAGAAAGTGTTGTCGTAAAAACTTGAAAAAGGACTCATTTCATTGGAAATTGAAAGCGCTAGTGCCCTTCTTAATAGTTGAAAGCAATTGAAGGGCAACAAACCCCCCTCTTAGACCCACCATTCCCCCAAAAACATGCAATCAAAATTTTTAAATACCCATTTCGTTCACCATAGTTTAAAGCTCTGGAATTTAGGTCTTTGAGGATGATAAGCCCCTCACAGCCCTCAGGGCAAAAGTTGTAAGTTATGCCCTGGGGGCATATAAAGTTTTTATAGAAAGCGTTGTCTTAAAAACTTCAAAAAGGGCCCACTCGATTGGAAATTGAAAGGGCTAATGCCTTTTTAATAGTTGAAAGTAATTGGAGGGCTCCGAACATATCCAATAAAAATTTTGAGATAGACATTTTGCTCAACGTAGTTGAAAGTTATGGAAATTAGGTGTTTGAGGATGATAAGCCCCTCAGAGCCCTCAGGGCAAGGGTTGTAAGTTATGCCCTGGGGGAATATAAGGTTTTTATAGAGAAAGTTGTCTTATAAACTTAAAAAGGGCCCACTCGATTGGAAATTGAAAGGGCTAGTGCCTTTTTTAATAGTTGAAAGTAATTGGAGGGCTCCAAACATATCCAATAAAAATTTTGAGATAGACATTTTGTTCAACGTAGTTGAAAGTTATGGAAATTAGGTCTTTGCCAGCGTTGCTGTAGAAACTTCAAAAAGGACTCATTTAATAGGGAATTGAGAGGGCTAGTGCCCTTATTAATAGTCAAAGGCGATAAATGTAATAGAAGCCTGAATAATTGTACTGCGGGTGGTATCTGCCTCCTTGTTGCCGAAAAAACAGGACTGAAATTTGTTTCAAAGCTTCGTTTAAATAAACTGATTTGTTTCCTTTATCATAAACTTATATACAGTGATTTGCAAATTCACATCAGTTATAATGAAGGACGGGACGTTGGGTCAGTTTGTACGCGGGGTGGGGTGGGTTGGATCAGAAAATTTTCTGGATCACAAGGTCCGTTAAATTGGAAAAAGGAGCTTTTCTAAAGAACTAAAAATTTTAGCTTAACGAGCCAGGAGTTGAGGAAGGGGCAATCCCCCTTATATACGGCATAATTTCAGTTCGGTTTAGGTTTTAAAGTTGCTCCTTACTTTCATCTGAAAAATGTTTTTTTATTTAATTACCTTTACTAAAATCGTTTTAGTAAACGAAAGTTTTATAAACACGCTCTCTGTCTGGTTTTTGGTGGGTAGGAAAGAATTGAGACTAAAAATTTTAGAAGGATAATGAAATACGTCTGTCAAATAAAGTAAAAGTATGTAAAATGAAAAAGATAAAGTAATTACAAACAAAATGCACAAAACAATAGCCTACTAATGACAAATAAGATAGGAACTCCTGGAGTTCAGTTTTATTGAGCAATGCCGATATTTTGGACGGGTATGATTGAGCAATATCGATACTTTTGAATTTGGTATCAAACTCTGATAAATTTAATGTCTCCAGATTCCATAATTGTAAAAAGTAAAGCATTTTAAAGGCGTTTGTTCAATGTAAAAAAAAAAGGCTGGAAGTGTTGAATGTTACTGAGCAATATTTATATTCTTAATTTCATTTTGAATACGGAAAACCGATATATCTGACAGCTTTGAGCTTTATAAATATAAAAACTTAAATCTTTTTCGGAGTAAACAACTACATCAATAATCACTGAAATCTGAAACAAATAATAAACACAAAAAAACACGCATCCGTTCTGAGGAAAATACAAAATGAGAAAAACATTTCTTATTACAGTAGCGATATTGGCTCATGAGTACTCAGACAGGCTGAATTTGATGGCGTATATTTTATGAGGGTTGCCCCTTCTTTAGATTTTTTTTTCTAATATAAGAATAGCTTTTGATGTTTAACTTCAAACTGAAAAAATACATATTTGGAGTCACCATAAAAGGCTGATTCTTTGATATAATGTTATAAAAAATTAGGTTCTTATGCTTTTGTAATTGATAATGTTCGCTTTTAGCTTACCATTCATTACCATTAGAATTTTTTTTTCTTTTTTTTTTTTTACTTGCTGTTATGCTTCCATGGTTTTTCTTTACTCTGCTCTTTTTTCTTTGATTTCCTCATAATTATTTAACACTCCCGATTTCTAGGGGGGCCAAGGCTCCTCTTGGCCCCCCCCCCCCCCCTGCGGGTACCCATGCTATGGACTGTTGGTTTTGGAAACAAACGTCTAATATATGTGTTGAAAATCTGCATAACCTTTGGGGTTCTGTAGGACTTACGGAATTTTAACCTCCATAATGTAGTAACCTTGAGTATAGGCAAATATTAATCAAGTATCCCTCTCAACATACCTTGGGAAAGTCAACTTAATTCCCTTAGCCTTTCCTGAGATATCGTAGATACACCCTTTTGACAACCTTGGATGGACATAGTGCATTTTAATTTAGTTCAATTTCAATTCAACATGCTCTATCAATTTTGACTTAATACCACTAGCTGTTCACGGGATATCGCAGATATACTCTTTGAAAAAAAACTAGACACGCATAGTGTCTTTCGATTTAGTGTAACATCCCCAAAAACATACACTGAAGGTTACTTCAACTTCATACCCTGGGTTTTCATAAGATTTTGCACAGACATTCTTTGGACAATCCCCTCAACTTTCCCTGAATGTTTCAAGTTAATACCCTGTTCCATTCTTGATATTTTGCGCCTATGCCATTTTGATAACCAGGATGTACTTAAACCTTTTTGATTTAGTTCAAAAGTAGTAGCAGTAGTAGTACTAGTAGTAGCTGCATCAGTAGCAGCATTGGCAGTCGCAAATAGTCACAGCTGTAGTTACAAGTAGCAACAATCGCATGTAGCCGCAGTTGCAGTTCCAAGTAGTTGCAGTAACAGTCAAAAGTAGTCGAAGTCACTGCGTCAAGTCTTGGCAGTCATAGTCGTAAGTAGTTGCAGTCACAATCGTAAGTAGCTGTGACGTAAGTAGTTAGTCCTGTCAAATCTACATTTTGTCGCAATCATAGTCTCAAGTAGTCGCAGGCACAAGCAGTTGGAGCCGCAGTCACAATCACAAGCAGTCTCAGTCGTAACTGGTCGTAGTGGCAGTAGTAGGAGTTGTAAAAGCCTTGAAAGGTTGATTTAATACCCTCACCATTCCTGTGATATTACTGATACGCCTTTTTGACAAAATGCTTGCATAAATTGCGTTTAAATTGTGTTCATAATACACCCCAAAATCCCCTGGAAGTTTCACTTTTGTCCCCTTTGCCATTCCAGATATTTTGCAGATTCACCATTTTAACATCCATATTTAATTAGAGACGCTCTTTAACATGCCCCGAAAGTTTCAACTTAATCCATCCCAAAGATATTACAAGTACGCCCTTGTGACAAACATGGATGGGCATTGATATACCCCTTTATACTAGATAGACCCCTTTTTACTAGATGGACATGAATATAGCCATTTAGAACTAAATGGAAAGCGAAAGCATGGGATGGCTGGCCCCCATTGCACTTCCTGGCTGAAGGGCCTAGAGACGGAGATCAGCACCACCGGTGCGGACCTTAAGGGTCTAGTGCCACATCCTTTTTTCTACCACTTGCATGTACACAGTGTGTTGTGATTTAGATTAACACCCCCCTCAAAATACCCTGAAAGATTTGACTTAATACTCTAAGTCATACCTTAAATGCAACCTGCAAGCACATGGTGTTTTGATTTACTTCAACACCACCCTCGCCATCCCTGAGAGTCCTACCTGAACACCCTCAGCATTAGCAATAGCAGTGGTAGTAGCAGAAGTAGTATTCACATAGTGCCTTCTTGGTTAGTTTAACATCCCCTCATCTCATCATACCCTGATAGTTTCGACTTATACTTAGAACCATTTCTGAGATACTGCTTATACGCCCTTATGATAACCTGTATCTCATAGTGTGCTTTTATTTAGTTCAGCATCCTCCTCGACAGTCTCTAAGAGATTCACCTTAATACCATTGGCCTTAGTAATAGTAGTATTAGAAGCAGCAGTGGTACTACTGGTAATAGTAGCAGTAGTATGCACATAGTGCCTTTTTATTAGTCCAACATCCCTCTGAACATGCCCTGAAAATTTCAACTGAAAACCCTAAGTTGTTCCTGAGATATTACTGATAAGCCTTTTCACAAAGTACCATATACATAGCGCTTTTCGATTTAATTCAATATCCCCCTTAAAAATTCCATGAAGATTTCTCCTTAATATTCTTAGTTTTAATAGTAGTAGATGCAGTAGGAGTAGTAGTAGTACGTACATAGACCCTTTTGGTTAGTTCAACTTCCCTATCAACATGCACTAAAATTTTCAACTAAATACCCAAATACTCTCAGCTGTTCCTGGGACATAGCTGTAACGCCCATTTGATAACCTGAATTGGCATTGTGTGTTTTAATTTAGTTCAACATCCCGCTAAACACTCCCTTAAAATTTCACATTAATACCGTTAGCTTGAGTAGCAGTAGTAGTACCAGTTGCACACTCCCTGAATTCCTCCTCAACACTCACTGAAAGCTTCACCTTAATACCCTTAGTAGCAGTAGTAGCAGCAGCTGTAACTGTAATAGTAGTTGTAGTACTAGTTTTAGCAACAGCAGTATGCACATAGTGACCTTTTCGTTAGTTCAACATCCCCTGAAAGTTTGAACTTAAAACCCTAAATCATTTCTTGGATACTGCTGATCCACCCTTTTGACAACCTGCATGCACAAAGCGGGTTTTGATTTGGCTCAAGGCTCCTCTAAACGATCCCTAAGAAATTTTACATTAATACGCTTAGCCTCAGTAGTAATAGCAGAAGTAGCAGCAGTAGTGCCGGTAGCAGTATGTACGGAACACCTTTTCGTTAGTTCAATATCCCCCTCAAAATGTCCTGAAAGTTTCAAATTAGTACTCTAAGCCGTTCCTAAGAAATTGGTGATATACTCTTTTGGCAACCTGCATGCTGCTAGTGTGTTTTGATTTAGTTCAACATCCCTGTAAACATTCCCTGAATACTTCGCCTTCATACCCTTAGCCTCAGTAGCAGTAATAGCGGTAATAGTAATAGAAGTAGCAATAGTGGCAGCATATACATAGTGCCTTTTAGTTAGTTCAATATCACTCTCAACATGCTCTGAAAGCTTCAACTTAGCACTCTAAGACGTTCCAAAGGTATTTTTCATAAGCTCTTTTAACAACCTGCATGCACATAATGTGCTTTGGTTAAATTCAAATTCCCCCTAAACGTTCTTTGAAAGTTTTACCTTAATACCATTAGTCTCATCGGTAACAGTAATCTCATTAGTATTATGCATATAATGAGTTATGGTTAGTTCAACATCCCCCCCCCCCAACATACTCTGAGAATTTCATCCTAATGGTCAAAGCCGTTCCTGAGATATTGCTGATACACCCTTTTGACAACCTATGTACAAATAAAATGTTTTGTTTTAGTTGAACATCCTCTAAAAACATTCCCTTAGCGTTTCAATTTAACACTTTTAGTCTCAGCAGTGGTATTAGTGGCAGTATGGACATTGCGCTTTTTGTTTTGTTTTTCAACATCTCCCTCGATATACCCTGAAAGTTTCAATTTAATACCCTAATCAGTTCGTGGGACGATGCTGATACGTCCTTTAGACAACCTTCATGCACAAACTGTGTTTTGATTTAGTTCAACATTCCTTCAACATTCCCTGAAATTTTCACCTTAATACCCTCAGCTTTAGTAGTTTTAGTAGCGGTAGAGTTAGGACTAAGAACATGTAAACATTGCTTTTTGGTTAGTTCAACATCCCCCCCAACAGGCCCTTTAAGCTTCAACTTAATATGAGAACCCACATGCACACAGTGTTTTGATTCAGTTCAACTTTCTCCTAAATTTCCCGGATATTTCCACCTTAATATCCTTAACCTTAGTAATAATCGTAGTTTTGATAGTAGCAATAGTAGTAGTAACGGTAGTAGCAGCATCAGCAATAGTATACACGTATTGCCTTTTGGTCAATTGAAAATCCTCCTCATCATACCCTATACGTATCAAATTAATACTCTAATATATTCGTAAAATATTGCTGATAAGCCCTTTTGACAACCTGTATGCACATAATGTGCTTTGGTTTAGTTCGACACTCACCATTATGTTAATACCCTTAACACCTTTAGCCTTGGTAATAGTTGCGGTAGAGTAGTAGTAGCAGTAAAAGTAGTAGCGTGATCATAATGCCTTTTGGTCAATTCATCATCTCCCTCATTATTCCCTGAAAGTTCCAACTTAATGCCCTAAGGCTCATGGTATTAAGTTGGAACTTAGGGCCTAAGCCATTCCTGAGACAAGCCCTTTTGACAACCTGTATGCACATAGTGTGTTCAACACTCCCCTCAACATTCCATGAAAGCTTCACATGAATCTCCTTGATCTTTTTGGACAGCAAGGATCATGCCCCCTTTTCCGATAGCAAAATACCATATATAAAAAGTGTGCGAATTACATAACTCACAGCCCTTGTCTCAAGGGTTGTGGTGGATAGGTGTCATCTCCAGAGACATTTTTATTAGACCTTTTGAGAGATTATTTTCTCAAAATTTGATTAGGTGTCTTTGGGGAAAAAGAGGCACGAGAGGGGGTTGGTTGCCCTTCAATCACTTTTGACTCTTAAAAACGGCACTAAAACTTTGAACTTCCAATTGAATAAGCCCCTTCTCAAGTTTATACAACAACTTCCATAGGAAGTATGTAAGTGAAAAAAAGTAATAAGAGTCCAAATCGCTCTTTACTAAAAGGTTTGTGTCACATTAATACTGTCTTAACTGTTATTACTTGTACTGTTTCTTTTTTTTGCCATTTTGTTTTTAATTTTCAGCCCCTTTGTAAAACTAAGCTATTTTTTTAATAATAAGGTTGATTTCCGCTTGGATTCCTAATCATTAAATATTTGCTTTATTAAAGTTAAACCTGATCCCCCCCCCCCAATTGACCCCACTGTTTTAGTGCCTTAAAATGCCACATTGTTTTGTTTTTAGTTTTGGTCCAAAGTCGCTCTATCTTTAGCAGGGATAAACAAATTTTGTTTCATTATTTATTGAACATAATAAAAAAAAAAAAAAATAAAAAAAAAAAAAAAAAAAAAAATAAAAATCGATACTGTTTTGAAACGCAAAAGAACTTATAGCCTTTTACTAATGATCCGTACCATGCAGTAGAAATCCCATTAAGAAGTGCATTTAGAACTATTAAAAAGCTATTGGTTATCCAGTTTAGGGTTCTAGGGACCTTGGAATTCGGGAGGCAAAACTACCCGTAACCTCAGTTCATGAGCCATAACCAGTACCATTTAATATACAAAACATATGGGGGCGCGACTTTTCTTTTAAATATTACCTTAGGAAAGAAAAAATATACCTAATTTGAGTTTTATATTTATTGAATGTTTCTGTTTGAGAGATTGTTTTCCTTTGCTCGATAAAATAGATGTTTTCGCTTGAGGCCTAGTTGCATATTCGGCCTCCTTGTCAATTGTTTGAATGCTGCCATCTACAACTTCCATTTTTTTGAGCTCGTCATTTTCTTTTCTAGCTAGATTGCCCTCTTCTTCTTTCGTCTTCTTGAGATTTGCTTTTTCTTTACGATAGGCTAACTGGACAGTCGGATCTTTGAACTCTTCACAAAGTCTTGCTAGTTTTTCTTTCCTGAAATAAACCATACCTATAAAAAACTTTCCTGCAACTTCAGGAAACTTGAAACTTCAGGTCTCCAGTTTTCCTTTCCTGAAATGAACCGCAGGCTACCTATAAAACCCTTTCCTGAAACATCAGGTCAACTTAAGAAAACCTGAAACGTCAGGTTGGCACCCAACCGCCATTTCAACGCCCATTGTACGCCAGAAAACTCCTGAAACCAGATCCGAAGGAAAAACTTTAATGTAATGATTTTCAGAAGCAATGCTCCAGCGTCACTTAGGTAAAGAGCTATACGCCTCCCATGTAATATTCTTTTTTCTCGACGTTTTGCAGAATGAATGATCACAGAAACTTAGGAGGGGAATAATTTTAATTTTGAAACTTTTAGTAGCTTACCCTTTTTAAGGGTTGAAAGGGATTGAAGGATAACCAGCCCCCTCCCTATGCCTTTTTTCTACCCAGGCCTCCGAAAACCAACATGATATATCGTAAAAAAAAAAAAATTAAAGAGATAGTCCTTTCGTTAAAAATTGTCGAAGGGTTCAATAAGCCTGACTCCGGGGATGACACGATCCCAAAGGCTCCTGGAGCAAAGACCGTAATTATGCAAATTTTCGGTTGTTTACAAATAGGCTTTATTAGAAAACTAATAGACGAGTTTATCAAAACCAAGGACGGAATCGTGGTTTCAGTCTAAATCGAAAGGCCCGGGACCCCCCCCCCCTAGTTTAACTAGTATCGAATGGGGATAGTTTTACGAGGGGAAATGACAGTGAAAGCTAAGTGTGATATATTACTTATGTATTTTCCTTCCATGATCAGAGACAACGCTATAGCGTTGCCTATAGTAAAGGCCATACACCTCAAATGTTTTATTATTTTTTCTAATTTTTTTTTTCAGAGGCATTTCATATAGAAAAGGCCGTTATATAAACTTCAAAGGGAGCCCGTTTGAATGGAAATCAATAGTTCTAGTATCCTTTTTAAGGGTCATAAGTTATTGAAAGGCAACTAACACCCTTTCTACACCCATTGGCTAGCCCAGCACCTCTAATCAAAAATCTGAGATGACTATTTTGGTCAACATAGTTGATTTTCAGATTGAAATGATGTATTTGAGGAGGACACTTCCCTCACAGCCCTCAGGGCACGGGTTGTAAGTTATGCCCTGGGGGCATATAAGGTTTTTATAGAATGCTTCGTTATAGAAACTTCAAAAATGCTTGTCGTAGAATGATTTAACAAAAAGAACGGATTTTTGGAAAACAATGGGAGAGGCCTAGTTCAATCACAAAATAAAAGTTTCTAACCATTTTTTTAAGCTTTAAAAGGATAGTTCTTAATCGGTTTTCAAGCAAATCAAAAATGCCACAAAAAAAGGCCGCTGCTGGGTAGGTTCCTATATATTTTTCAGCAATACCTAGTCTAAATATCATTTTGCGCAATTCTATCGGTTCCATGAGGAAATCGTTATAAAAAAAACGCCTTATGCTTTTCAATCATATTTATAGTAATTTGCTCGTTAATTGTCTTTGAAAAGTGTTTAATACAGGAGATATGTAAATTTGATCCCCCATCACTTATGCCAGAAATCCGGCAAAGGCAAAATTTCGTCAAAATCCTGAAGGAAGGGGGGGGTGGGATTGGACACCCTGAGCCCTTTTTTTTCTCAAATAACTGAAAACGATAATGAAAACTGAAAAATCAGCCATATAGCACCATAAAGGCAAAGACATACGAAAGAAAACTGACCCATTTCTGTGAATGCTTGAATTATGCGGGTTTATCTTAGTTTTGACAATAATTTTAAAGAAGCTAAATTGCAGCCGGGGGGGGGGGCAGTTGCCCCATTGCAAATTACGCCCCTGGGTCAAATCGATCTCAGAGTCGTAATCCAAAATTTCGTCAAAGGTCAATTAAGGCTTTTTCTAGGAGGCACTTACCGGTAAGGTGATTTCCGGTCATATATTAACTCAGGTAATCCAGAAGCAGGGTTACCCCCTAGTGATTCATCATTATTTCTAGTGATTTAAAAAAATCACTAAATCAGCACATAAATCACTATATTATTAAAGAAAATCACTAAACCAACCAAAAAGTCACTCCAATCTAGTGATTTTTCCTCAGCGGGTGGCAACCCTGTCCAAAAGCACTTGGCAGCTCAAGGCAGAATACAGAATTGAAGACGAATGTTAACACATTGGACTCAGAGCGTAGAAATATCGGGCTAACACTGCGATATAGACATTCTAGGACAAAAATTGAGCAGTCAAAGCTAGCCACGCCTACATATAGCCCCGAGGAGCAAGGGAAACTGAAAGGAGGCAGACTTGGGACAATTTAACATAAAAACACAGGGAAAAAATTACATAAGTGCCACTTTTACCAGACGATGATGCCAGTGGCATCCTCGAAATTCTGTCTCCAAATGACAGGTCAAACTTTTCAAGCGTTTGTTCCTAATTTATTGCTTGGGTTAAATTAGAGTATGGATAACATACAGAGTGGGAACTGGCGCTAGTGTCGACAAAAAAAAACTATAAACGCCATCTAGTTTTTTTTTGCGTTTTTTCAGTGTTATAATGAGAATAATTAGTTTAGTTAGTGTATTTCTAAAACTAGGGTAGTAATAAGTGTCTGATCTCAGTACCTGACAAAAAAAACCATTGCAGAGCTAGAAAGTGCCAAGTCAATAATCTGACTTAAATCATAAGTCAATAATATGAAACAGGATTATCAAAATATATGTTACAGTATATAATACCCAATTTTATATAAAACGATTTATAAAGTAACATGATCAAGTGGTTACATTTTAAAAATATTTCAGTGTTCAATTTCTAGAATATTCGATTTAAGAGTATCAATTAGAATTTAATTAGATTTAATTGGCGTACCCAATTAATTAGAACAAGGAATTAGAATACCCATTAGAATAGTTGAACAGTTGAATACAAAACTGGAGAGTTAAAAATTTGAAAATGTAGAAGGTGAATGGAACAAGTTTAGGAAAACAATTTGTGAAGTTGCTGATAGTATCTTAAGGAAAACAGTAAGAAACGCAGCTAGGAATATTAGTGGAAAAGCTTTATGTTTAATAGAGAGGAGAAGGGGCTTGTATAAGAATTATCTGAGTGATAGATCAATGAAAACAAGAGTGAGGAAAGCATTAAAATATGAACTAAGGACGCGCAGTGGAGATCATGGATAAAATTGCCGAGGATCTGGAATATGCAGCTAGACGGCATAATAGTAAAATATTGTACTAACCTGTTAATAATTTGAGAGGGAATAGTCAATCGGGACTTGTCCCAGTTAAAGAAAGGGACCAAAATTAGTGATAAGGAAAGTGTTAAAGAGAGATAGGCAGAACATTTTTAGGGTGAGCTAAGCCGAGATAGAGTTGCAGGAAAAGATAATAAAAAGTTTGTGATACCTTGGACGTGAAGGAAGAATTTGAGACAGTACTAAAAGGATTAAAAAATAATAAGGCCCAAAGTGCTAATACTGTGGTAAATGAGTTTCTTCAATATGGTGGCTCTGAAGTTAGATATATGTTAGTGAAAATTATGAATATGATTTTTGAAATAGGGGCAGTACCTAGCGATTTTAGGAAAACCTTAATCAAACCACTGTATAAGAAAAGTGATAAGGTTGAGTGTGGTAATTATCGAAGCATTAGTCTGGTCTCTGTAGTTAGAAAATCACTTAGTAATATTATAATTTTTAGACTGAGAGATGTTGTAGACAAAGTGATAAGAGAAGAGCAGCATGGTTTTAGAAAGGGTAGAGAATGTGTTGACCAAATTTTCTCTCTTAGATTACTAATTGAGCAGTGCCTGAGTTATCAAACACCTTTGGTCCTCAGTTTTATAGATTAGCAAGCGTTCGATTGTGTTGGTAGAAGAGCTTTAACAAAAGTCTTATCCTTGTATGGTATACCAGATAAATACGTTAAAGGGATTAGTTTTATGCACGAGAATAACACTCCTGCGGTTAAAGATTAAGGTTAAGGAAACGAGGTTAGCAACTAGTTTCGTATTAAATCAGAAGTTAAGTAGAGATGTGTTCTATCCCCCTTTATATGGATCATTTTGATGGGCTTTTAAGTCGCTAAGGCTAGGAATAAGTGAAGATGAAAACATGACGTTATGTAACGAAAATATTGATCAGGTGGATAGCTTCACTTACCTTGGTAGTATTATTAGTAAAGACGGTGGGAGCAGTGAAGATGTTAAAAGTAGAATAGCCAAGGCTCAGGGTATTTTTTCACAGTTTCAGGGTTCGGACAGGTCGGTTCGTTTCAAATTGTAGGCTCTGTCCTATTTTTATAGGATTTCCCCGCCCCAAATATAGGCCAAATATAGGATTCGGAAGTCCTCGGGATCAGATCTGCGGTAGATGGCGTGGTATGCCTGGTCACATAAATTCGTCATTTCCTGAGTTTTGCATTTATTTATTTTTTTTATTTTTTTATTTCAAATAAAAAATGTACAAATAGTAAAAAACAGCAAAAAATCAGATACACATACTGTGCCAACGATTGACTGATACAGGTCAAATATTTGGAATCACTCTTGCAGCTTCTTGGGCATCAATTTTGATATGAGGTCATTTTTTCTCTTTGCAAGTGACTGATCCATTCTCACAGATCCCACCATCTACTCTCTTTCACTTGTTCTGGATTTCACAGCTCCTTCGATCAAAGAAACAGCTAAGGCAATGTTTATGGAACTCTTGGACTCGGCAGCCTTCTTCATTCTGTCGGTCGCTTCCTGAAGTAGAGTATCTGCTACTGTTCTCTTTTTTTTTTTTCGCTCTGATGCTCTAAGTTTTATCCTTTTGCTTTCCAGGTCTTCTATTTCTTTCTTTTTGTCGTGGACCTCCTGCAACTTCCGCTTGCTGTTCTCTTCAAAAGCTGCTTTCTCCTTCTCGGATAGCTCTTCTTCTTTCTTTTCATCCAGATATTGTTGATACTGAGACCGTGCGGAACGTGCAAGATTCAACAGCTCTTTTGTAATAACAAACCGCTCTGGTTTCCCTCCATAAAACCTCAACGTGTCATATACCATGAGTCTCGCATCCAGAACGCATTCAGATATCAAGGCATGGTCTTCACCGAGAATCCTACCAGAACGCGAGAACCCACGTTCAACATCTGTGCTGCCATGCGCCAACGTCAGCACCGCTTTGATAAACTTGGCAAGTTCCGGGTGCCTGCTGTCCCCACGCTCATTCCCCAGTCCAAAATAATGGCTCCAAGAATGATCGATCCGAGTAATGTCCTCAGGGGGTCCAGTTTCCGTTTGCAAAAGCAGCCACTCAGCATGGGCGACGTCTGAGCTTACTCCAATCGCAATGTCGCGTGCTACAACGGCTTTGTCTGAAATGCTTCTTGAATACTTCATGTTGATCGGACTCAAACAGCGTAAAGCCTCTAGAAAACCATCCTTTTCCAGAGAACATTTGTTCAAAATAAGTCGAATACCCGCAATAAAATGTTTTCGCAAATTGACATAGAAAATGGCCTTGTCTTTCAGTGTTGCTTTCTCGCCGAAAGCTCGTTCCACATTTTCTGAAACTATAGGCTTTTCTGCAAATTTTTCAGCAAGGTTCAACATTTCTGGTGAGAAATTTTCAGTCTCGGTCAAGATATCTGGAGTGAAGACCCATCCGCAAAGCGTCACAACTAGTCTTTTGATCTCTGAGTGCAGAACATGAATGAGAGGTCTTCTTTCTGGAACAGTTGGGTGAAACTCACGAACAGTTCTGCTGAGGCTAGAACAAACTCGAGTTGGGCCTTCATCGTCGCACTTTTGATATAAGCCACAATCTTCAGAAATTTGGGAGTAGACAGAAGATTCTTCAGTTATTTCTCTCTCGGCACGAAGTTCAGGAAGTACTCTAGGATTGCCGGCCACTGCTGCATGATTCTAGCGAGGGCACGTCCGATAGTCAGTCAGCGGCTTGGGACATGCTTCATGAAAGCATTCTCTGGCACTCCCCCTTTCTTTTGGCACTTTCAATAGTCTTCACAACGTGCAGGCCAGCCGCCAAAAAATGAATACACAAGAATAACATAGTAGGAACTTTCTTCCCCGAACACCTGAAGACCTTTCAAGAAAGCGTTATGAATTATATGGATGTTGCAAGTACCAATGTTCAACATTTCCTTTCCTGTCACTTTCTTTTTTTGGCATTGAACTTGTTCCAAACGCTTTTGTTGACGTTTGGTCCGTCACTTCCCAGCGTGATCAGTTTTTCAAGTGGCAGCTGATTCTGCTCAATGGCTGACATAATCTTCCTATACGGGTCATCACATGTGACATGGCCCATAAAACTTGTGCACAAATGTCTGCTCTGGATTTCGTTTCCATATGAGGACCAATATCGAACACGTATCTGTAACTCTTTCATACCAGCGTTGTTGGTGGTCTCGTCATATTCTAGCACAAAATATGACTGAATGTCCTTCACAAGCATTTGCTTACAGTAAGGATGCAGCGCATCGGTGATCAGATACATGAGTTTCTTTGCACATAGGGACTTTCCGTCGGGGATCTTACCGAGAAACATTGCATGGAAGGTTGTAACAATATGGCCAGAAGATCTAACAGACATGGAACTCTTAATTATCTGAAGTGCCCACATTAACTCAGCTTTATAAGCGGCATCAAGCTCACAAAACATACTTGTACCAACTAATGGTTTGTCCTTAGTGGTTTCATCAACTTAAGAGTGTCCGGTCAGGTGACGCTGTAGTGGATGTAGTTGAGCAGTAACTGCGGCTTTGTGTTCTGCAGATCGCACATGTTGGTTTAGCTGAGCAACCCCAGCTGTGCAACCAAGATTTTTCAAGCAGAGTTCGCAAAAGAACGAGTACTGGTCGTTCCCAGTCTTACACCATTCGCCAATCTTTCTACCGCTGCAATCCGTCTTAGCAAGCCATGAACTATTGAACTGGATAGGCCCCATACTCAATTACCAAGCATCACCTGCAAAATAGCATCACACGATTAAAAGGCCATAAAAAGAAAAAATGTGGATATGTCTGAAACTGGGCCGCATTCGCATCAGCCTTTTATAGCGTTCAGCCAGGAAACGCATGAGTCGCAAGAACTCACAGTCTCATTAAGCAGAGACTGCTAGCCTATATACTTATCTTCTGTCATTTCGGACAGGCCCAACATGACAAAAAACAGAACATAGGCTACTAAGTCAACACAACAGCATAGCTCAGGCAGAAGCAGCTTACTGATCCCAACACAAAGCATTAGTTAAGCTCGAACAGCTCAACAGTTGTAATTAATTATTGATCTACACCGAAAGACAGCACATCCTAAAAGCAGAGTCAAAAGCAAAGAAGAGCACATCTTGGCTTACTTAACGAGCAGTGAACATTGCAAATAATGAGCAATTTTCTTGGTGATCTTTAGCCAAAAATATAGGAATAATAGGATTTTAACCAAAACATAGGCATTTTATAGGAGTGCATTAAAATATACGACTTTATTTGAATTTATAGGCAAGTCCAAACCCTGCAGTTTGAAAGTCTAGAAGAATAGGAAGATAAGTCTGCAAACCAAGATTAAATATTGGAAGCTACAGTGACGACAGTGGTCAAATATGTTTCTGAAGCATGGGTGCTTCAAAAAGTGGATTAGGTTTGCTAGATGCTTCCCAGAGAAATTTTTCATGGATTGTTCTCGGTACCCGGCTGACCGTATTCCTGACCGTTATTCCTAGCCCGACTGAATAACCATATTTCAAACAGTAGGCTGTACGAAAAGTGCGGTTCAATCCCACTTTATAGGGTTATAATAAGAGAAAGGTAGAGATCGCTATGGCACGTCCTGCGGATGAAGGATGATAGATTGCATAAGATTGTCCTTTTCAACCAACCGTCAAGGACTAAACGGAAAGCAGGTCGTTCACGATTGGGGTGGGAGGATGTCATAAAGAAATATTTAAGGGAAACAGGAACTTCCTGGGTGGGCGTAAAGAGGGAGGCTTTGGATCGATTGTGATGGAGAAAGAGCGTGTTAAACTGTGTCAGACTCAAATGGCTTGGACTTATAGTGAGTAGTAGCCTTAGATTTAAATAGAATACCCGATTTAACTCGAATACCCAATTTCAAGAATATCTGAAACAGTATACCCATGTTCTAGCAAGGAATTGAAAGTTATAAATGACGTCAATTACTTATTGCTATGTCATACTGAAATTATAATGTACCAACAATGACAACACAAGAATGAAACACTAGTGATGATTTAGTAGCTACCACTTAGTATCAACAACTACCAGAATGGAGAAGTTAATAAGGATTAATATTATGTTTATATAGTAAATAATAATAAGTTAATAAGGAGTTTTCTGAGGACAGATATCATTCGTTTTATTATGAAGGAAAAAAAGGGAATTTATAACCAGTAAAAATGAGGGAGTCAGCAATTTCGGCCGAGACCCCCACTCAGTCATCACTTCCAAAAGTAAAATAATTGAAGGTCGAATAAACCTACACTTAACTTTTTAGGCTAGGACCACTGGTTCAAGAGCCTACTTTCACTTAGGAATAAAGGAAAACTTTCACTCAGGAAAAACAAATGGTGCCTTGCAAAAAATAGATGTTCCTGCTTCATCATGAAACGTATATAGGGAAAGTTGATTGAAGACTTTCTACATGGGACCATAGACCCAACACCCGTTGGAATAACTTCAATAAAACCATTCTCTGAACAGTTAAGGGTACTTAGAACAAATATAAAAAATAAAAATAAAAATATACAATTAAATTCTCAATTCAATGCTCTTTCCAAGTTATCACTGTAGTTGGAATTGCCCCCACCCCAATTATTTACTTACTTACTTGTACTTGCTGCGAGACCAGACGTGGACGCTTCACCCGGCACATAGAAGACTCCGTAAGGTTGACCCCCATTTGTCGCACTGTTGTAGAATAAGACGAAGATCTAGTCAGTGTACCCTCTCCCTCTGCGAAATCCGCACTGATTTTCACTTGTCCACTCGCCCCTTGCCCCCTCGAAACTTTTGAGGAAAATTATTGCGAATATATTGGTGCCCATATCCGTGAGTGAAATCCCTCGGTAGTTACGGTCGTCACATTTTTTCCCCCTTTTAAAATACTAGGATTATTACTTACACCTTCCAATCAAACGGGAAGGCCTTCTTCTCCCATATCAGACTGAAGAGGGGTTCTAGTTGCTCAGCTACAACATATGGCGAGGTCTTGTAAACCTCAGGAGGGCGATCCTCTTCGCCGGGGGACTTTTTGCTTTTTAGTCGTTTGATAAAGTTTAGAAATCTCTGGAGCTGAAGGTGGTGCCATGTCGATTTCATACGGTGGTCTTTCAGCTGTTGGTGGCAGCATAATCGTTTCATCTTGACCATCTGTGTTTCCACTAAACAAGGTCTTTAAAGTGATTCTTCCAGTGATCAAGTTTACCCTGTACGTCAGGAATCACATTACATTGAGTGTCTTTTAAGGAAACAGCGATAGGTGACTTTTCCGGTTATTTCTCTGCGGGTTCTATACACCCTTCTCATGTCATTATTTCTGGCTACTTCTTCCATATCTAAAGCAACCTCACTCCAAAATTGTCCTGACGTAAGCTTTTTTTACCCTGTTTACATAATGACTTTTCTACTCCGGTTGATGCGTTTGATGCCTGTCGCCTAGCCTCAATTAGATTTACAGTTTTCTCTGAGACATAGTTTTTCTCAGCATTGCAGGAGCATAGCCGATAACTCCAGCGGCCACCTTTTCAGTGGTATCCCGGAATTGTTTCCATAGGATGATGAGATCTTCATCACAGTCTGTCAGGACTGCAAACTGGTTCTGCAATTTCAGGCAGAAGTCTTCTTTAACTGATTCAATTTTCAGTTTCTCCACGTCTAACTTCCTTTTCGGGGGTCAATTTATGGTCAATTTGGGCAACTGCGGACCCATCGTTTGAGCGCCAGGCTATCCTTCAAGAGGGTTGGTGCTGGAACATGGTGTTGGTCATGGTATGGTTATGGGATATCGCGAACTGGAGTAGTTTATCCCCATTGGAGCACTGCTGGCCGTAAGTAAACGAACCAACAATATCGCGAACATCGGGGTTTTTTGGGCCAACACGGGCGTTCTAATCACCCACTAGAATCAAGAAGTCTCGTTTGTGGCATTTCTGCATCGTAATCCCCAGATCAGAGTAGAAGAAGTCCTTATCAGCATCCTCCCACGATGGTGTTATGTTTCAATTTAACCCATTGCTGGGAGAAGATTTGTAGCTCACAGTATGTGTCCATACGACGGTGGGCCCTGCTGAGTGTACATCGGAGGGGCCTTCTTCCTCCTCCCCCCTGTTTTTATGACCCCCGGGCGAGGGTGCCCCAGTTTCTATTATGGACCGCGCCTTCTATTCAATAAAGGCACCTTGTACATATGTAGAACATTCCCTCATCCGCAACCTAGGGACAAGCTGAGTGGCCTGAGAATGTGTCTCAGCAGGTCTCATAACAAAAACTAGGCCGATCATAGCACAAGAGTAGGCTGAGCATAACAGAAGAGTGAACTGAGCATTTCAAAAGTATACTGGGCATAACAAAGAGTAGGATGAGCATAACAAAAGTGTCGGCTGAGCATAACAAAAAGTACGCTGAGCATAACAAAAGGGTGGGCTGAGCATAACAAAAAGTAGCTGAGCACAAAAAGATTAGGGTGAGTATAACAAAGAGTGAGCTGTTTATAATGAAAAGTAGGCTGAGCATAACAAAGGAGTAGGCTGAACATAACAAAAGAATATACTGAGCATACCAATGGAGTGGGGTAAAGGTTTACTTGTTGGCCCCTCCAGAAGGAAACAACATAAAATTCTGGAAATTATTTCTAAACTTCTAAGAATACTTACTTTTATCATTCCTAAAAGTACATTACTTTAGTTTACGGATAAAAGTATCAAGTGGTAGGTTCTGAAGGATGTTGAGGGTTGTATTGAATTGAAACAAGACACTATGAACACCCATGTTGTCAGATGGGTGATATCATCACCACCTTAACGGGTAATATCACCCGCCAGATGGGTGTCAAGTTCCAATTTTGAGGGAGCGTAAAGCCAACGAAGGTTGCTCCACTAAGGAAGAGACGGAGGCAAATTAAATTTTACGTGATATTTTGATCGAAATCCTAAAAAATGTATCCTATCTCATTTTTGCCCTTGATTGTAGGTCTTACCATATGATTTCCAAACGATAATGCAACAAAACTTACATTTCTATCTTCCTTTTTTTATTTTCTACTAAAGAGTCACTTCCAGTTTTCGGGGCTTCCAATTTTCCTGGAACATTAGTCAATTCTATTGGGGGTTTCCTTATTTTTTCTTGGCCGTTATTCTTCTTATTCTTCACTACTCTGTAAATAAATAAAAAACAAATGTATAGTACAATTTTCAGCAAAGTACAAACAACAACTTAAGCGTTAGGAGCTGAGGTGGTAGTAACCTCCCTCCCGTTCAGGGCAAATTTTGCTCGTTTCAGGCTTTAATGTTGCTTTTTACTTGTATTCGATACAAATTCTGTTAAACTTTTATAAAAATTAGCTTCGAGTTTGGTTTTGTCATATCTGTAACTAAGAATAGAGGGACAACTTCCCTGGTTAATTCTGGCAGAGAACACGGTCAGCTGTGTAAAAATATGGATGCTATTATTCGAAACAATGACCCCCCACCCTTCCTAAAAAAAAAAAAAAAATAATTAAAAATGTGTCTGAAGCACATATTTGTGTAAGACTAAAAACACATCGCCTAGTTATAGTTAATGATCAAATGAGGCGGAACTTAGATCTAGTGTGAACTCCTGGGAGATGTTGTTAGCATAATTATAACAAAATAAAATCTACTTATGCGATTAATCACTTTCATAAGCTATAGTCAACATAGTCACACATATTAATAAAAAACAATAACCAAGATCTTAAGCTATGTATTTTTCCTTGATTTTGTCATCAAACTTGCACAACAAAAGCTGAATATTCAAATCGCAAAAAAAAATACTCGGAAAAGCAAATATTGACACCGATTTATTCCGTTGTTGTCTACTACTGATGTATTAGACAATATATAATTAATGTATAATTAATATATATATATATGTATATATGTATATATATATATATATATATATATATATATATATATATATATATATATATATATATATATATATATATATATATATATATATATATATATATATATATATATATATATATATATATATATATATATATATATATATATAAAGACACATATATACTATCTTTATAAGTGAGTAATAATTGTGCATATATATATTATATATGTATGTTCTCAGGAACGGCTCCATATTTTTTCGACAAAATTGGTATCTTGGGATGTTTTCGCATAAAAAAAAACCGATCTAGATAGGTCAAAAGTCTGTGAAAACTTGTTAAGAGCCTTAATTTTTTTTTTGCAAATGACGTCATGTACAATGTTAGAAAAACATCGTATAAGCATTTCTTAAGACATGATATATGGCATCATATAAGCATTTTCTTATATGATGTTATGCATAGCATAAATAATATTGTTGAGTTTCCAACGCAACAGTAACTTATATAATATAATGTCTGTTAGAAGGCCTAAAAGACGAAAATTTGCAGTTGCAGTTACCGTAAATGATGATTCTTTGGAACCAACACCTGAACTATCAAACGTGATAAATGAAGAGCGAAGACACACACAGCGAGATGACATACGACACCGAGCAAGTGAGCGAGTCAAAAATAAAAATGAAGATCAAAGACAAACCCAGTTACAAGACAGGCGACACAGGGCAAGTGAGCGAAACAAGAATGAAAAAGAAGAGCAAAGATAAAATCGGTTAGTAGAAGAGCGGCGGCTTGTCATACATCAAAATCAAGAGCAAAGACAAGTAATTAGAAGGCTTGCGGTAACGAGCATGTGAGTAAGTCAAAAATGAAAATGAAAAGCAAAGACAACTGTGGCTAGAAAACAAGCGAAACTGACCATGTGAGCGAATCAATGGCAACCTGGACAGCGAGAATCAAAATGTGTCATAATTGAAAATGATAGCAATGATGATTGGGTTTGGGAATTTGACATGGATAAGGTCATCAATGCCTACCATACTTTTGAAAATCAAAAATATTAGCTATATAAATCGTTTGAAGAAAAAGAAGTGTTTGTCCCACCACCTGAATAATCAAAAGAAACAAAGGTTCGGCGATATGTCTCTCATAATCCCAAAAGACAAGCCAAGGCAAAAGAACAAGTTTTTGTCCCATCACCTGAACAATTAAGAGAAACAAAGGTGACCGTCAATGCCTTCCATACCTTTGAAAATCAAAAACCTGGACTAAATAAATCGTTGGAAGAAAAAGAAGTTTTTGTCCCACCACCTGAGCAATTAAAAGAAACAAAGGGTCGGCGATATGTCTTTCATAATGACAAAAGACAAGCCGAGGCAAAAGTTATCTTTAAGAGCTATATAAATCGTTAGAAGAAAAAGGAGTGTTTGTCCCACCACCTGAATAATTAAAAGAAACAAAGGTTCGGCGACATACAAAAGACAAGCCAAGGCAAAAAAAAAGAAGTTTTTGTCCCAACACCTGCGTAATTAAGAGAAACAAAGGTGGCCGTCAATGCCTTCGATACCTTTGAAAATAAAAAACCTGGACTAAATAAATTGTTGGAATAAGAAGTTTTTGTCCCAGTAGCGTATCCAGGGGGGGGCCCGAGGCCCCCCCCCCGAAATTTCTTCTCTTCTTTTTTTAAAGTGCCAATATAGTAAGTTCCGAAATATTCACGCTTTTAAGTTATTTGCAACACCCATTCCTTTTTTCATTTCTTGTTAAATGGCTATCCATTTCTCCAGCAAGCTTATATTATTATTTTATCATCAAACGAGCAATCGCCTCCTGTAATCAAACAAGATGTCAAGATATTTTTCTCACTATTTAACCCTCGGAGCTATAAGCACTAGCTTATCTGCGATGAAGGAATCAAACAGTTCGTGGTAACGAACTGTAAGTAAGGAGTAACCCGGCTCAATGGTAACCGAAACTCTAGAAAACGGGTTATTGATACCAATAGATATATCAAAAGAATCAGATTTTAATTCTGATTTCAAATATATAAGTTTCATTAAGTTTAATCTTACCCATCAAAAGTTACGTGCCTGAGAAAATTTGGCTGATTTTCGAAAAAAGGGGGAAAGACCCCCTAACAGTTATAGAACCTTAATGAAAATCACACCATCATATTCAGCGTATCAGACAACCCTACTGTATAGGTTTCAAGCTCTTATCTACAAAAATGTGGAATTTTATATATTTTGCCAGAAGAAAGATCACGGATGCGTGTTTGTTTGTTTGTTTGTTTGTTTGTTTGTTTTTTTTTCCCATGGGGGATCGTATCGAACCAGTTGTTCTAGAATATCGTGGAAAGGCTCATTGGAACGGAAATTTAATGTTATAGTGCCCTATTTAAGTGACCAAAAAATGGAGGGCACCAAGGCCCCCTCCCACGCTCATTTTTTCCCAAAAGTCACCCGATCAAAATTTTGAGATAGCCATTTTGTTCAGCATGGTCGAAAATATGATAAAAATGTCTTTTAGGATGACTTGATCCCCCAAAGTCCCCAGGGGGAGGGCTGAAAGTTATGAACTTTACTCAATGTTAAGATATAGTATTGGTTTTTGGGAAGTAAACAGACTTTTTCAGAGGAGATTTTTTATGGTAGGTGGGGGAAGGAGAGGGGGGGGGGCTATATGGAATGCCCGTTCCATGAAGGACGGTTTCCTGGGGGAAGGGACAGTGCTATGAAGGGGGCGCCGGATTTCCCAGCATTATTAAAGAGAAAGATCAGGAATTAAATAAAAAAAAACAAGTTTTTCAACTGATCAACTGATTGTGATTAAGAGGTCATTTTTAAAGAACTGGAAAAAAAAATTCGAACTATAGTTTAAAGAGCAGGGTATTGACTAGGGGGCGAACCCCTAATATACGTGTTAAAAATTTATGAATATAGAAGTTCGTTACGTAAGTTAATTCTAAGTTACGTATATTTATTACTAATAAAAACGTTCGTAAATAAAATTAAACAAGTTTCGAGAAAGCCATTTAACCAAATATAATATGCAAATTTTGTTTTAATTATTCATGTACGGTGAGCCAAAATCAAAACCTGCATTAATTCGAAAACGTTCAAAAATTAAATAAAAAAACAAGTTTTTTAACTGAAAGTAAGGAACGACGTTAAAACTTAAAACGAACAGAAATTATTCCGTATATGAAGGGGCTGTCCCCTCCTCAAAGCCTCGCTCTTTACGCTAAAGTTTTAATTTATCACAACTATATTTTTTTAAACAATAAAAAAAATTTATAGTAAATAGAGAGGCGGTTTGGAGGGGACAGCCCTCATAAAATAAGGACTAATGTATTTTAGTTTTAATTGTTAAAGTCGTTCCTTACTTTCACTTAAAAAAACTTGTTTTTTTTTATTTAATCAGACTAAGACTATATTTAATTAAACCGTTGGTATAAGTCAATATTAAGATAAGATTTTAAAACTAACGGGAGCGTTATAGTAAATAAAGAAAATGACGTGACGCCAGCCCAGCATTAAGCATTTCTTAAAGCTTGCAAAAAACAGCAATGACGGTAAGGAGTTTAATAATATTCTGACAATAGTTTTTATTTAGTGGGTTTTGAAGCACGCATGTGTCACTTGTAATTAAATGCAATTCCCAATTTAAATTGAAGACGACCAAATCTAAAATTGGAAATCTTCTCGTAAGAATTTTTCTTAGCTATGATCAATTAAAGGAAACAGTAAAAATGATAATTATTTGGGTGGGATCAAACTTTTTTTAAAATTAATATTTTTCTAGAGCCCAAAATGGGATTATTAATACGTCATTCATTTTATATTCTATTTCTTGTGTAACTATGAGCATGGTTAATGTTGGAATACCTTCATATTCCCGTATTTCCAGAAACAAAAAGTAGAATTTCGCAAAAACGGTAATTTCACAGTGTGAATTGATCATTTAGAGCCGTTCCAGAACTTTTAGCTGAGTCTCTAAAATTAAATACTTTTGAGGGGGGGGGGGGCAAACTGGGACCGACCAAACAAGTCATGTACGCAAATAATTTAATTAACAAAAATTAATTGTTTTCAGTTTTTACGAGTTTTACGCGGAAAACGAGTTTTTGCGACCATTAGTAGAATCGGGAGAAAAAATGTTCCGATTATGATTTAATTGCCAAAATTGATGTTTGTCCAGGAACAGCGAGATAAGTAATAAAATGAGTAATTTAACGATTCAAGGGCAATCTTTGAAGTCTTGGAACAGACGGGTAGAGAGCATTTTCTTGGTACTTTAATGTTAAGGTCACACTACATGATGTTCCAACCGAGGGGGTAATAACTGACCGTCGCAGGTGTCCCTTCCTTCGTGCCTCCGGCTGTGCCTCCGTGCCTCCGGCACACCTGAAACAGCGTGTTACTGGAAGCGAAGGAACACGGTTTTATCTTTGGCTTATGGAAAGCGTACGGCGCGTTTTTTACGACGCAAACTTTCTCCTCTTGAGAGGTTATCTTTACTTGGTCGTGTTGTTTACAGCGTTCGACATTGGAGATCCTGGGTCCTTAAAAGTGGACATTATGCTTTGAACGAGAATTTTATAACAACAAACCTTTACCATTGCCTAGAGATAAATATGCATTCCCTAGTGCTTCTCATTCGTCGATTCAAACGCCTTGGACTTGAACGTCTTTTCAAACTCTCCGACATGAATAGCCAACCGTGTGAGATTTTTTTTAGGAAGATGTGGTCTCAAACCAGCACTCAGTACTGTAATAAACTTTTCGGTCCTCCAACTTCTACATCGAATTCGTCGATATGAAAGTATAACGGATTTTGAAGCTCAATATTCTAATGAACAGTTGTCCTTGCCCAAGGCCAAGCGAGTTAGATCCATTGGTGTTGTGTCTGTCAGTTCCGATTTTTTTGTGCCCGGGGACGATGAAATCAAGCTCGAGCTAGGGCGAGCTCGTATTGAAAGCCAGCGAATAATGAAAGCCTTGATACCCGACGACGTACTTTCTGCTTTCGGTCACCAAGTACCAAATGTTCGTCTTTCTGTACTTCACGACACTGACTCAGACGATGACTCAGAGGAAAATACTCTGTCCGATAAGCAGGAAAATGCTTCCGCGACTGACACTGAATCGGGCTCGGAAAGTGACGGCATCTTTGAAGATTTGCCAGTGGTTGCTCACTGTGTTAAACACCAAGTTGAGAAAAATTGGGTTAGTGAGCCTGTGACGAACATGAAGAATT
>NC_142801.1:62377701-62387701 GCF_049724085.1 Artemia sp. Qi Xiang Cuo
ATATTCTCTGAAGAGCCAAACCTGAACAGTTGGGTCTATGTAAGCTAGGTCCCCTTTCCAAAAGGACATCTGGAGGTGCAGTCACTGCGAGTGAACTGACGCTGCAGTTTCAGCTGGTAGAAGCCTTTCAGGCTTAACAAACGCCGTAGTATTTGACAAAGAAATTTTTTCCAAGAAAAATTTGATGTCGCAGCTTAGTGATATTTTCGTTTGGTCGTGCTTTATACAAGCCGAGGAGAAGATATTCCCCCGCTTTCACAATTTCATCTCAAGACGATGATTCATTCAGAAACACTTCGCATTTTTTTCTGAATACTTCGCTCTTCTTCAAAAGAAGTAGCTCAGCCTGCTTTCCAAGTTCAAAAACTTGTGCGGTCGTGTTATAACGCAAGAGTGCATACCCTACCAGAAGCATCCTAGATGCTTTCCCCATTTTTTTTTTAACTTCGTTGAGACACCAGAACCGCGTTATTTATTCTTTTGTGTTCGTTGACGCTTCGACGTAAAGGGGTTTTGAATTAGGCGGGAGGTGATCCAAGAGTAGAATCAGATGGTCAGTGTCGTTGCCAAGAACTAATGTTTCAGAGTTTTCTGCTTTCGTTACGGCAGTCTTCACGATTAGATAGTCAGCATCGTCCTTCGCATGGACGACTTCAAATCCTTTGGCTCTGAGTTCCCCGATGTAGCTTTTAATTCGCTGTTTCTTCTGAAAGTTGCTCAAAAACTCTTCCTTCTTTTTCTGGAGCTTCATCCCTAAACTGAAATCGATCACTTGATGCTGGCTTCCCTTACACCTTCGGTTGTGGATAGCATCTTTCGTGGTTGGACCAGTGTTGTATCCATCGAAGACAACAGTAGGGGAGGTACAGCGTCGAGTAACGAAACTAACATAGCTGTCATAGATTGAATCATAAGTATCACCAATCTTCCAAGGTACTTGCTGAAGCAGCCCACCTCCGTGAACTATAGTGACACGATTTGACATTGGCAGGTGGTGAATCGAGTCCGTTTTCGCTTCTTACCATATTGCTTTCGCTAGTGGAGGTTTGTCTGGCTGACGCATTATGCCAGAATTCTCAAACAAAGCGGGCGGATAACTGCACAGTTCGTAACGTAGAGTTTCTGCCATGTCATTTTCAGATGTATGGGCAGCAGTCGAAAGACGTTGAAAAATCGGTGCAGGGTCGATATGCAAAATCTCGCTCTCTATCCTTATGTTCCCATCGGATGCCAGTGTAACGACTTTGTCTTTCTTCTTGAATGAAAAACTTTCGATGGATTGGCCATCCATGCGCTGGAGGATTAGCTCACCTACAGCTTTAGCATCCTCTGCATTGACGCCTTTTTGGGCAATCAGCCCGGAACCTATACTTCTAAGCTCTGTGGAACTAGTGAAAGGACAGTTCTCTAGAAGGAATTCAAGAAACGTCAGTAGATCCTTAGTATCCCTTTTTATTCATGCTGCGGTTGCAGTAACGTGCTTTTCACTAGAGCTGTACTCTAGGCCCGTCATTTTCTGCATTAGATCATTCACTGAAGCGAGCACTGGTATAGACATTGTCCATATGTCTCTCTGAAACTCAGTCATCCTTTTTCTTCTTGTCTGCCCTCTATCTTTTTTTAGACTCTTCATCAGCACTGTCTTGATAACGATGTCTGGAGCCAATCCAGCCATAAACGATCACTTCGTCGGGTACTAAACTTGTCGCTTGCAAACTGTCCGAAGAGCTGTGGATTCGATGTTTCAAGTTCTTGCATCATCTGAAGAAAAAGAGGAAATAACTTGGCATAAAGATTATGCCCCGCAGCTGTGATGTATGGGAGAATATCAGAAAGATAGGATAAGTTGAGATCCCAGTCTCCTGTCCTTCCTGCTTTCAAAAATTTCCGAAAGATCGAAACCATTTTAGAATACTGCATGAATAGTTTCGCAGTTCTGCTGGATTTCAGAGACGATTTTAAGGCTTCGAGGCGTAGCGAAACCGCCTGAAGGGCTTCTTGATTAGACGCTTCTTCCACAGAAATCTTTCCATCCACCAAATCGTCATACATCTCGAAAGACCGTCTCTGAAAACTAGATGTCGCTCTTGCTTAATCTTGACAAAACGCAACTATAACCATGAATTCAGGCACCCAGGGAAAATAATGAATTAAACTTGGCTTAGTACTGAAAGAAGAGTTGTCGATACGCAAAATTATGCTTGACTTAACAACAAAATCTCGTCGTACCTTGATTTATCCTGCTATCCTGCTATCACATGTGTAAGCATCCACGCAGACTGGGGACTATTGGATCCGCTAGATGTCATTCCGTCAGGATAGGTTTTGTCGTCGGCACTGGAACTCCGCGGTGACTAGTCTACCTTGCTTCTCTTACAGAATGTCGAAATAGAACAGGATTATGTTGACGAATCCACGCGCTTGTTGATAACGGCGAGGAATACTGAAAAAAGCACTTTCAGTATCTTTCCGACTTTCTTTCTCGAGTTTTTTTTTTGCCTTTTTCGAACCTATGGGGTAGCCGAACCTCTATAGATTTCCTGTATTAACATTTCTAAACATTTCCACATGCTTTCTGCCCCTCCCCGGTATCTTTCCCTTTTCCCCTCCCTCCCCCCCCCATTTCCCCGTTTTATGTTAATCAATTTTTTTATATCATTTTAGTTCTCAATTTCGTAATCACCAGATAGGAATACCCCAGAAAATATCTTTCAAACCGCTTTCTACCCCTCCCCTTTATTCTTCTCTTTTCTCCCCTCTTTCCCCTGTTCCCCCGTTTTCCGTAGTACTCTTTTTCTATACTGAATTTTCGATGTCAATTTCGTAATCAGCGTATGTGAAAACCTCAGAAAACTCACTTTAAACTATTTTCTGGGCATGTTCGGCATTTTTCCCATTTTCCCCGCATTTCCCTCGTTTGCCCTGTTTTTCGGGTACTCTCCCCACTCGGATTTATGGGGACTTTTAGTATGTTGTACAGAATTTTTTTCTGATCATTTTGGTACCATTTTCGTTTATATTGCAATTTTGTCCGGGTTCGACACTTTTTTGAGCTAAAAGTCCTGGACTATTTGCATTCCGAGATAAATTGCGCACAGGTGAAATACAAGGCCTTGACGCATGGATCACGAAATCTGTCCCACCCTATTTATGTGTTAAACGTAACCAACATGCAACGCTGGATAAATCCTCGCTTGGTGATATATCGAAGCTAAGTACGCCGATGAGATTAGGACGTAGCTACGGTGGAGCTGGGGGGGGGGGGTATGGGAACTGGACAGTAAAAACTGTTTTTTTTTTTTTGGTAATGTGAAATGAGGGTAAAAAAAAGTTATTTTTGTTTTTGTGAAATTTAGATGTTATTGATTAGTGATATTATGTAGGTCTGGAACAACCCTTCTGAATGGGCTGTGATCTAATAATGGTGTTATCCATGGTTCTTGGGAATCTTGATATAATGAATAGTTGTGTGATTATAAAAGGATTTTTTTTTTTTCGTTTTGGAGATTGTATTGTTTAGGAGTGCACTCGGGTTGCCATAATGTTTGCGTGGGGAAAATGATTATGACTATTAGGGAAAAAATTAACCTATTTGAGAGAAACTCTGTTGATTTTTATGCTAGGTTAGATTTTGTTCTTAGACAACTGTTTGATGATGAAAGGAATATGGAGAGGATTGAGTCATCAAAGTATATGTTTGCTAGTGAGTTGATATGTGGTCAAAGTATTCAATGTAAAAGTCAGTTGATTTTGTTTCATCTTAATTGTGGGGGGGGCTAAACAGCTCGCATTCATATTTGTCTGAGTTAGTTCGAAATGGTAGGGATGTTCAAATTTTAGGATTGACTGAGACGTGGTTGAATTCTTAAAATAAAGTAATGCTTGATATTAATGGTTATAATTTTTTCAGGAGAAATAGGAATCAGCGGAGGCACGGTGGATTGGGTGCTTATGTTAAGTCGGACCTGAATGTAAAGGTAAGGGAGGATTTGTCTGTTTATTGTGAAATGGTGTTTGAGAGCATGGTACTGGAACTAAAGCTGATGCGGTCTAGTATTTATTTAGTTATTTTATATAGGCCCCCATCTCCTTACCTTTCCCATTTTTTGGGATTGTTGGAGGACCAATTGGAAAAGTTGCCAGTTTCAATTTATCCACGTTCGATTATGTGATTTTAATGTTGATTTAAATAAGGATGATGTAGATTCTCGTCTTTTTTGTGATAGTATGTTGAGTCATAGTTTGTTCCCATCTCTTAATATTTGCACGAGGATAACTGTAACTAGTGCGACGCTTATTGATGATATTTTTGTGAATATGAAGCGGAATTTAAAGATCCATACCCCGCGTTTACTTGTAAATGATGTGTCCGATCACTATGCCGTCATGGCTTCATCCCAGCTGCAGGGAACTTCGACACAATCTCGTGGATCCCAAAACGTTAGAACGTATTTTGACCAGAATTCATTGCCTAAGTTTAAATCTGAATTAGAAAAAGCCGATTGGACCTCTCTAGATGAGCGTTATTCTTATGCTAAGAAAATGAACCAATGGTATAGGAGAACGGTTTCACTTATTGATAAAACTTGTGTGAAGGTAGCTCATGATAAAAACAAGAAAGATATTCCAAGGAAACCATGGACGTCAAAAGGTCTTTTGAATTCTCTAAATAAAAGAGATCAACTGTATATGATAAGTGTTTTGAGTAATTGTGGTATTGACCATGATACCAGGAGGAAATACAATATTACTCCGAATAAGTTATTACGTAAAGCAAAACATGGATATTTTAAAAACGAATTTCAAGAAAACCATGGAAACCCATCTAAGATGTGGGAGACTATTAGATCAGCTATTGGTGAAAAGAAAGTGCCCTGTGGGCATATATGGTTGTTATGGAAGGGATGCACGTATAAAATTCCTAGAGGGCTCATTTGATTGGAAATTGAAAGTTGTAATTCACTTTTTAAGAGTCAAAAGTGATTGGAGGGCAGCTAGCCTCCCCCCACACACCATTTATTTTTTTTCCCAGAGGCACTTTATATAGAAGGGGTCGTCATTTAAACTTCAAACGGGGCTCATTAGATTGGAAATCGAGAGATCTAGTGCCCATTTTAAGATTCAAAAGTGATACCAGGGCAACTAGCCCCCCCCCCAAGGCCTTTTCCCCCAAATACATATAATACAAAATTTGAGGTAGCCATTTCGTTAAAATAGTTCAAAGATCAGATAAGAAAAACTTCTGTGTCGACACAACCCCCCCCCCCCCCAGGGCCGGGGCAGGCGTTTAAGAATTGCTTTGGGGGCAAATATGGTTCTTATGGAAGGTATGCTAGTATAAATTTCAGAGAGGGTTCATTTGAATGGAAATTAAAAGTTGTAGTTCATTTTTTCAGAGTGAAAAAAGATCATAAGGCAACTAGCCCCTCCCGCCCTCCACGCCTTTGTTTGTATCGGATGGATAAACCCATCCGATTAAAGTTTCAGGTGACCATTTTGTTAAAAATAGTTCAACCATCAGATATTGAAACTCCAGGGTCGACACAACCCTCCAGGGTCCAGGGATAGGCGTTGTAAGTTATACTCTGGGGATATATATATGGTTCTTATAGAAGGGATACTCATATAAACTTCAGATAGGGTTCATTTGATTGAAAGTAGAAAGTTCTAGTTCACTTTTAAAGAGTCAACAGAGACCGAAGCTTAATCTAATTCCCCCACACCCTTTTTCCCCAAACCCACCCGATAAAAATTTTGAGATAGCAATTTTGTTAAAAATAGTTCAAACATCAGGTAATAAAAACTCCGAGGTTGACACAACCCCATTTTTCACGTTTAATATTGTTATTTTAATACAAGTTTTCATACCTTGATAAACTTTTGAGTTTTTATTTAAAGTTTGATTTTTAAATAGGGAATTTGTAAAAACGTGAAATTTGTTGCAGTAAAAAAAGAACAAAATTAATTAAAAAAAAACTTTCAGAAAAATGGGTTTTTAAATTAAAGGTAAAGGCCATTTTAAAATTAAGCTCATAATATACAAATACCTTTTAAAATTCAAACTCAAAACGACCAGAAATTAATATTAAATAATTTTTTTTTTTCAAGTTGTTCTATATGTTTAATATGTTTTATATGCTTTTTTTATTTTGTTGTGAAATGGGAACCCGAATGCACTGATGTAAGTGGATGTAAGTTTTCTTTGGAGTTGCAATACAAGCCCAGTTTACTGAGCTTCGTGCTTTTTTTTTTATTTTTTTTTGTGAATAAATTATATCTTCATTGAAAAAAAAAAACGCTGACAGTGAGCATTAGGTCGGCGGAACACGTACCTCAGTTTAAAAAGATATAGAAACATATTTTTGGGGAGCATGATTGTTGAATTTTATTACACACGGTAGGGTTGGTAGGGGAAGAATGGAAGAATAGTGGCTAGGGGAGAGAAAGGTCGGTGGGGACGCAGAGTGGGAAAGATGAGCATTGATGAGTGATGGAGACTGAATTAAATATTATTTTGGTTAGGTTTATCTAATTATTTAATTTAATAGGTAAGTAGTTATGTGGGCTTTCGCGGGACCGCAAACCCTCATAGGTTTTCTTCAGCGTGACAAAGTTATTTTTTTATAATTATTTTTGATTGTTAAAAATAAACATTTGAATCTGAAAACCGCACAAAAATGCCAATTCTTTAGCCTTTTAAAAAATTTTTACAAACAGCAATTGTGGCCTTAGAAAATTCAAGAACTGAGTACATTTCCCATGTACAGCTAGAATTTTCACAAAAAGAAAACAGGAATTACCTGCTCGAGTCAGGCTTCTCTTTTTGTTTCTCCTTTATGGCAGATTCTTCCAAGGGTTTTAAAGCCACATCAATAGCTGCAATGGTGGGAGGACCTAAAGGGGCAAAAAATAAGAATAAATAACCATTATTTAACTACTACTACTACTAACAACTCACCGCAGCACCAAGCCGCCTGAGGCCAACACAGCTACGCACGCTCCTCCTCCATTGCAATCTATTTAAAGCCTGCCTTTTTACACACTCCCACGAAGTTCCCATTTCCTTTAAATCTTTCTTTATGACGCCCTCCCACGCCAGACGAGGACGACCTGCTTTCCGTTTAGCCTTAGACGGTTGGTAATCTTCGGCAATCTGATTGAAAACATGAACACTATGATATTAATTAAAAAATCTTTTGCCACAAAATAAGTTTTTCAAAGAAAAGTAAAGAATTAAACAAAAAATGAGCAAAAATAAAATCAAACAATCTTTACTGAAAAAACATAAGCGTTTTTAATTTTATAACTTTAATAAATAAAATATTATTGACATTTTGATTACTAAATATCAGTATATGTATATTAAACTGACAATGCACATTCATTTGTATTTTTTTCAGCAAAGTGCAAATTATGTTCTGGCCTTGGAAAGGCATAGGGCGTTTTAAGCCCAAATTATGTTAATTTCTGCTCGTTTTGAGTTTGACTCGGTTATTTATTGTAATTTCTGTTCGTTTTGGGTTTCATTTATTTATCGATGCTGATTTGCGGTAGCTTCACGGTTGGTAGATTATTTGATTTTATTGTTTGCTCATTTTTGTTTAACGGAGTTCTTTACTTTTCTTTGAAAACCTTATTTTGTGGAAAAATTTTTTTTAATTAATTTTTGTTCGTTTTATATTGACATAGTCTTTTTAGGGGAAAAGAAAATAATACTTTAAATCTTTTCGTTTTTTAAGAATTTATAGTTTGGCCTGCTATTTGCATGCTCGAGAAAAATTTTCAGCAACTTTTAACAACATACACCCTTTGAAAAATCTGGACAAAAATAGTAGTGTTTAATTTAGTTTCATACCTCCTCTAGTTGACCTGAAATGGAAAACTTGATACCATTCATCAAAAAATCTGTTTACTTTCTTAGATAGCTTGGATACACTTACACTATTTTGATTTGGTTAAATTTTAAGAGCAAAAGTAGCCCCGAAAATTTAAACATAATAACCTCAGTCGTTCTAGGGATACTGCTGAGATACCTTATTGGGAATTAGCATTAACACAGTGCATTTTGATTTAATCTTAAAGCAACATTTAGTTTTTAAACATAAAGGCAAATGTGAGGGTGGGCATGGGAGGGGGATTAGTTTCCCTCCAATCACTTTCGACTATTAAAAAGGGCATCAGCCCTTTCTATTTTCAATTGAATAAGCTCTTTTCGAAGTTCCTACGACAACACCTTCGATACGAAGTGCCATGGTCTAAACAACAACAACAACAACAAAAAATACTACATTATACCCACATCGATCTTTACTTAAAAATGTCAAGCCGTCCAATCACTATCAACTATTAGAAAGGGCACTAGGCCTTTCGATTTCCAATCAAATGAGCCCTTTTTGAGTTTCTACGACAAAGCTTTCTATAAACACCTTATATGCCCCCAGGGCATAAATTACAACCCTTACCCTAAGGTCTGTGAGGGGGGTTGCCCTCCTCTAAGACCCAATTTTCAGAACTTTCAACTACGTTAAACAAAATGGCTATCTTAAAATTTTGATTAGATATGTTTGGAAAAATAGTGGGCGTGAGAGGGGCGCTAGTTGCTCTCCTATCACTTTTAACGCTTAGAAAAGGCGCTAGCCCTTTCTATTTCCAATAAAATGAGCCCTTATGAAGTTTCTACGACAATGCTTTCAATAAATACCTTATAGACCCCCCGGGCATAACTAACAACCCGTGCCCGGAGGGGTGGGGGGGGGGGGGGGTGTCATCCTCAAAAACCTATTTTCTAGAACTTTCTGCAACGTTTAACAAAATGGTTATCTGAAAATTTTGATTGGATATTCTAGGGGAGATGGTGGGCGTACGAGGGTGGTCAATTACACTCCAATCGTTTTCGACTATTAAAAAGTGCACTATCCCTCTCAATTTCCAATTGAATTAGCCCCTTTTGTAATTTTTACAACAACTTTCTATATAAACCTTATACGCCAACAGGGCATAACTTACAATCCATGCACTGACGGCTCTGAGGGGGTTGTCATCCTAAAACACCTACTTTCCAGAACTTTCGACTACGTTGAACAAAACGGATATTTCAAAAGGCTGACTTGATGTGTTTGAAGAAAAGGTGGGCGTGAAAGGGGGGTTAGTTGCCCTTCAATCACTTTCGACTATTAAAAGGGCACTAGCTCTTTCAATGTTCAATTGAATGAGTGCTTTTTGATGTTTTTACAACATCGGTTTCTATAAAAACCTTACATGCTCCCAGGGCATAACTTACAACCCTTGCCGTGAGGATTGTGGGGGGGGGGTTGCCATCCTTAAAGACCTAATTCACACAACTTTTAACAACGACGAATAGAATGCCTATCTAAAAATTCTGCTTAGATGTGTTTGGGGAGAAGATTAGCATGATAGGAGGGTTAGTTGCCCTCCAGTCACATTTGACTTTTAAAAAGAGCACTAGTCCTTTGAATTTCCAATCGAATGAGCCCTTTTTCAAGTTTTCAGCATCAAATATTTCAATAAAAACCTTAAATTCCCGCAGGGCATGACTTATAACCTTTACTCTGATGATTGTTGGGGCAGTATCCTGCTCAACTATATGATCTTTTGAGTTTCGGACTGCGTGGCGATAAATGGCTACCTCAAAATTTTGATTGGACATGTTTGGGGAAATCATGGGCGTGGAAAGGGTGCTAGTTGCTTTCCAATCACTTTCGACTATTAAAAAGGGCACTAGCCATTTCAATTTTCCATCGTATGAGCCCTTTTTAAAGTTTCTACGACAACGCGTTCTATAGAAACCTTATATGCCCAAAGGGCATAACATACAACCTTTGCATTCAGGGCTGTGAAGGAGTGTCCACCTCAGAAAAACAATTTCTCTTTGAAAATCAACAAAGCTGAAAAAAAAGGATATCCCACTCCGCTGATTGGGTTTCAGGGGGGGAAAAGAGGCCGTGAGAGGGGGGTTAGTTTCCCTTATATAACTTTCGAC
>NC_142801.1:62392701-62405201 GCF_049724085.1 Artemia sp. Qi Xiang Cuo
GTTCAACTGAATCCGACGAGGACCGGACTGCTTTTATTAGCGCTCGAAACGAGTCTGTTAAAGCTGTACGTCAAGCTAGAGGCAATTACAAGCACAATCTTGTAGACAAATTGAAAAGTGCCATTGCAAAGCGGGGGTGGAGGGTCGTCAAAGAAGCACTACCGTCATCTAAATCAACATCAATTGCGTCGCTTCATGTTGAAGAGACGATAATCCAGTCAGGCCAGGAAAATGCAAATGCTCTTGTACAACCGTTTTCAAAGGTCTTCCAACTTAATGAAGACGGCATCTCCCCTCCCCCCTTTCCACCACAAACAGATGCAAAAATCACCAGCGTTAACATAACTATTAGGAAGGCGCTCAGAACGCTAAGCCAGCTGGATGTCATCAAAGCTTCAGGACCTGACAAGATTCCGCATCTCATACTTAGGAGATGTGCCCTTGAACTTGCAGGTCCGCTCGTCTCTCTCTATAAAAAATGCTTTGCAACAAGATTAATTCCGAAAACCAGGAAAACTGCTCATGTGGTCCCTATTCCATAAGCACAGTCTGACCTTACTAATATAAGATCATATCGTCCAATAAGTCGGCTGTCCTGCGTAGATAAAGTTTACGAAAGCGTCATTAATAAGACCCTTTACAAATACCTTGAGTCACATCTGCTGTTGGCAGACACGCAATACGGTTTTCAAAGAAAACGGTCTACGTTAGACTGTTTGATTGCCCAGTATCAAGAGTGGGTTAAGCTCCTTTCTCAGAGACGCGATATTCGCCTTCTCTCCTTTGACATTGCAAAAGCCTTTGATCGTGTATGGCACAAAGGACTTCTTTGTAAACTGAAAGCCTATGGAATTCATGGTCGACTATTTGACGTGGTTGCTGAGTTTCTTCGTCAACGATCGTTGCAAGTTGTCCTCGATGGCTTCATATCAAAGTAACACCCATTTTTATCAGGAGTACCACAAGGAAGTATTATTTGGCCAACTCTTTTCTTGGTGTTCATAAGCGAACTAGGAGACAACCTTGTGAAAAAACCTCACCACTTTGCAGATGACACAACAACAATAGCATCAATCGCAAAAGACGAAGATCCCAGTGAACCCAACAAGGAGCTTCAGGCGGACCTGGTGAAAATTGAGGCGTGGGCAGATGCATGGCTTGTAAGTTTTAACACATCAAAAACGAAAGAGCTCCTAATTTCTAAGGGGCGTAATATGAGGGCTCATGTTGATTTCGTCTTCAAAGGAGAGGTAATAACGCGAGTTGATACACTGCGCCTATTTGGAGTTAATTTCTCTTGGGATCTCTCATGGACTGAGCATCTCAGTAGAATTAGATCCTCTTGTAACAAGAAATTAGGCGTTATCCTAAGATGAAAAAGTTTTCTTCCTGATGATTCTATTCTGCCACTTTTCAATTCGTACATCAAACCAGTCAAGAACTATACCTGCCCTCTCTTTGCTGGTGCACCAAAAAACCATATAACTCCACTCAGACATATTCACAACATAGCAGAGTGTGTAGCACACTCGGGCAACACGAAAGCTAAAACCCAACAGCTGGTCCAGGAACGTTTCGATGTGACGTCCATGTCGGTTTTCTATAAGTACTTGTATAACCCTCCATCGGAGGAGCTATCGAAGCTCGTTCCTGATAAAGCAAAGCCCTTGCGATTAACTCGCCGAAGTACAGCTCGTTTGGACTACCTTGAGCAGGGTACTCCCCGCCAAGAATATCTTAAAACGAGTTTCGCCCGGCGATCGGTGGCCACATGGAAATGAGTTTACAATGATAAAAATTTTTAACTAAGCGGATTATTAAAAAAAAAAAAACTTACTACAGCTCCCTCAAATGAAGCAAGCTATATTGATTATCTCATTTTATTTTCTCGAATACTAGCTTAATAGAAAGGAGTAAAGAAACAAGCTTTGAGGTAGAGGCGGAACATGTACAGATGTGTTAACTTTATACTTCTAACTGTGTTAGACTTCATGCAAATGCTAAATTCATGGGAAAGAGTAAAGAATGAAGCTTTGAGGTAAAGGCGGAGCGTGCACAACTTTGTTAACTTCATGCCTCAACAGTTTTAAGACTTCATACAGATACTAACTTCATTGGATAAAGTAGAGAATATTTGAGGTAGAGGAGGAACGTGTACAGATGTGTTAACTTCATACTTCTAACTGTGTTAGACTTCATACAAACGCTAACTTCATGGGAAAGAGTAAAGAATGAAGCTTTGAGGTAGAGGCGGAACGTGCACGGCTTTGTTAACTTCAAGCATCAACTGTGTTAAGACTTCATACAGATACTAACTTCATTGGATGAAGTAAAGAATGATTGAGGTAGAGGAGGATCGTGTAGAGATGTATTAACTTCATACTTCTAACTGTATTAGACTTCCTACAAATGCTAACTTCATGGGAAGGAGTAAATAATGAAGCTTTGAGGTAGAGGCGGAACGTGCACAGCTTTGTCAACTTCATTTCTCAACTGCGCTAAGAGTTCATACTGTGATATTAACTTCATTGGATGAAGTAAATAATGATTGAGGTAGAGGAGGAACGTGTATAGATGTTTTAACTTCATACTTTTAACTGTGTTAGACTTCATACCAATGCTAAATTCATGGGAAGGAGTAAAGAATGAAGCTTTGAGGTAAAGGCGGAAGCGTGCACAGCTTTGTTAACTTCATGCCTCAACTGTGTTAAGACTTCATACAGATACTAACTTCATTGGATGAAATAAAGAATGATTGAGGTAGAGGAGGAACGTGTACAGATGTAACAGATGTGTTAACTTCATACTTCTAACTGTGTTAGACTTCATACAAATGCTAACTTCATGAGAAGGAGTAAAGAATAAAGCTTTGAGGTAAAGGCGGAACGTGCACAGCTTTGTTAACTTCACCCCTCAACTGTGTTAAGACTTTGTACAGACATTAACTTCATTGGATGAAGTGAAGAATGATTGAGGTAGAGGAGGAACGTGTCCAGGTGTGTTAACTTCAAACTTCTAACTGTGTTAGACTTCATACAAATACTAACTTCATGGGAAGGAGTAAAGAATAAAGCTTTGAGGTAAAGGCGGAACGTGCACAGCATTGTTAACTGCATGCCTCAACTGTGTTAAAGACTTCATACAGATACTAACTTCATTGGATGAAGTAAGGAATGATTGAGGTAGAGGAGGAACGTGTACAGATGTGTTAACTGTATACTTCTAACTGTGTTAGACTTCATACAAATGCTAACTTCATGGGAAGGAGTAAAGAATGAAGCTTTGATGTAAAGGCGGAACGTGCACAGCTTTGTTAACTTAATGCCTCAACTGTTTTACGACTTCATACAGATGTGTTAACTTAATACTTCTAACTGTGTTAGACTTTACACAAATACTAACTTCATGGGAAGGAGTAAAGAATGAAGCTTTGAGGTAAAGGCGGAACGTGTTAAGACTTCATACAGATACTAACTTCATTGGATGAAGTGAAGAATGTTTTAGGTAAAGGAGGAACGTGCACAGCTGTGTTACCTTCAATCTTCTAACTGTATTACTTCAAACAAATACTAATTTCATGAGAAGGACTAAAGAATGCAGCTTTGAATGAGAAGAGGAACGTGTACAGGTGTAGTGGCCCAAGGTACCTTGGTGCTATTATGACTTGTTACTAATAGTAGTCGTAATACTCAAATCTCAAGATATTTCTTTTGTCACCAGAATCCCGTTATTCCTACTTCCAAATTCTCTTCGATCATCAACAGGTTATCCACCACTGTTGCTAATCATTCATTTTTACGAACAAACATAAATAAAATTAGAATATACAAAGTATTAACGTAGACCAAATGCCAAACAATGGAGGTACTGAACTTTGATTAGCAATTCTGTCTTAGGTTTTAGTTATTATTACCTGTTTTTGACCATATTGTTATTTAGTGTCATGTTAACTGAGACCCCCCATCCCAAACGGGGTTACTTACCTGAGTACATTACTGGTCCTTTTGCAATTTCTGCCAAATTACTAACTGGATCATAGGTGTGGCTTGACGTGGTCGGTCCCTCGTAAGGAAGCGCAGGACAATTAAAAAGAGGTTGTACATGCGGCATGAACGCGGTGTGTGTTGTAGGTGGAGCTAACTCACCTAATAAAGAGGTTTATATAAAGTTATGCACTATTATATGATATAAAGAAAGAAGTGATACAGAGGACCGAAAGGAAAGGCGATATAGAATGGCAAACTATACGTAATCCGTACTGTTTTACTATACATAAAATCCGTAAGTGTTTAGCTGTAGCAAAATCCCGTCTATAGAATTTTTTTTTGCTTTCTTACTAAAAGACACCGAATGGTGTAAAACAAACCATCAAGCCTGGCTAGATCAGTAGGTAGAGTATCCGTTTCTCAATCTTGGGGTTGCAAGATTCAAGCCCGGTGAAAGCGTCATTAAAAAGCAAAATTTTTAATTAATTCCTTTCTCTGAAAAAAATTGGCATTTGTTGAATAATTAATCGATACTAGCCTATTTTACTTGTGAAGATAGATAAAGAATTCAATTAAGTGGAGGGATGGATCTTTTCTCCTTATGAGTATTTACAAAGGTATAGTTCTGGTAAGTCTACCTTGTTTTGTCCCATGACTGGGGATTTGAAACTGTCAAGGATAGTAGTACTTCTTTTTCTTTCTTTTCTTTTTTTTTGGGGGGGGGGGGGCTATTCAAATTTTAGATTGAGGGAAAAAGGGAAAAAGAATTCCGATCCTACAAAAAAGTATATACCGCCTGTTTTCTTCTCTTTTTTTTTACCTGTCATCCAGCGAGCTTTACTGCTAATAAGGATATAGACAGATAGATAGATAAGTGTATTTTAAAGCCAAAATTACTGCCATGAACACAAAAAAGGCACCAATATCATAGACTTACATCAGCGATCATACTAAAAAAAGCACAAATATAATGAACTTGCATCAGCCATCATCAAAAAACACTTAAATGAAATCCTACATTTACTTAATACTTTTTTTTTCTTTTTAGTGAGCAAAATCTCCAAATACCTCGCTATTCTCCAAATAAACTGAGGCGACGTACTATTGAAGACACCTGGAAGTATCAACCCTGGCACTTACTCAAGCAATCCACCTAATCATCCTCTT
Organism: Artemia sp. Qi Xiang Cuo; assembly: GCF_049724085.1. Taxonomy (NCBI): domain Eukaryota; kingdom Metazoa; phylum Arthropoda; class Branchiopoda; order Anostraca; family Artemiidae; genus Artemia; species Artemia sp. Qi Xiang Cuo. The sequence goes on from NC_142801.1 coordinate 62,397,855, forward strand.
TAATTTTGCAAAACGGGGAAGAATACCTGTCTTCACTGGAACATCTTTCTATTGAATATCTTTTAAATCTTGCGCTTATTGGAAGGCAATTTGAGCTGCATCCACGAAGTCAAATAACTTGCAAATTCAGCATAAGCTATAACTCCTACCCATAAACTGCCGTAACATATTTATCAAACTTTAATGTTTTTGTTTTTTTATCTCCTCACTCCATTTTTGGGATTTTCTAGCAGTATCTTAATCTTATTCTCCCAATTTGCATTTATATCCATTAGTCCTCATTTATATCCATTATTCCGCAGGGGAGTGATCTTTTAATCCCCTGCAAGAGCAAATCTTAATAAGCTACCTTAAGCAATCTGTCACTCGGTAACTGAACGACTCTATACCAAAATTTAATCATTTAGACTAGTCAAATTTTTTAAACCTAGATCGCCATTTAAAAACTGGGAATGAGTCAATCTATGCAGCCCATACAATCTCTTAAAGTACCCTTATTGAACATACGCTAGCTGAGCCACTTTCTCATGCCCCAATCTCGAGTTTCGATTTTCGAATTTTTTCGATTGAAAAATCGAAAAAAGCAACAAAATTGCCCCCCCCCCGCCCAATTTTGAAAATACGTTTTTCCTCCCTTTAAATTTTTATGAAGTGACTCCACTGAAAGTGCTCTACAGAAGCAAAATTGGATTGCCAATTAAAATCCCGGACTAGCAATTCTCCTATTAGTAGTAATCTATCTAGTAACAATTAGTATCACTAATCATATTAGTAACCTAATCTATCTAGTAGTAATCTATCTATCTAGGGTTAAATCGAAATCTCTAGGGTCACTGTCTAATCTAATCTAGGGTCTAATCTATCTAATCTAGGGTCACTAGCAATTCTCATATTAGTAGTAATCTATCTAGTAGTAATTAGCATCACTAGTCATAATAGTAATCTAATCTGTCTTCGCCACTGGCTTTTTTTTCGCCACTGGCGAAAAAAAAAAGAAACGATGCATGGACCTAAAATTGTTATGTCATTCTAACTAGGGATATGTCCTGTTTTTTGTCATTTTTAAATGTTTGTGCTTAATTTATTACAAGGTTACACCCCCTGTTTCATCCCGTCATAATTAATTCCAAAAGTAAAAAAAATTTTTTTTTTGATGTTTGGTCAATTTATTTTATCATTATTTTTCTTTTTTTTCATTGTGTTTGCAAATAACGTTTAGTGTCAAAAGTATTGCAAGAAGTAACATGTGAGTAATTTTTAACACTTGCTACTGGTTAATTGTCAATTATAATCATTTATTGTATTTCCAAAATAACGTTACTTGGCATCAACAGTATTAAAAGAAGTAACACATGATTAGTTTTTGAACAATTGCTGCTGATTAATTTTTAATCATAATGAATAACTGCATCACCAAAACAATGTTATTTGGCGTCAATGGTATTACAAGAAGTAATACCATTTTTAACGCGTGCTGCAGACTAAATTTTAATTATAATGAATAATTGTATCACCACAATAACGTTATTTGGCGTCTACAGTATTGCAAGAAGTAACACGTTATTAGTTTTTAAACAAGTGCTGCTGATTAGTTTTTAATTATAATCAATTATTGTACTTCCAAAATAACGTAACTTGGCATAAACAGTATTAAAAGAAGTAACACGTGATTAATTTTTCAACACATGTGGTGGTTCTTTTTAATTTTAATGAATAATTGTATCACCAAATTAACGTTATTTGGCGTCTACAGTATTACAATTAGTAACACATGATTAGATTTTGAACAAGTGCTGCTGATTAATTTTTTATTATAATCAATTATTGTACTTCCAAAATAAAGTTACTTGGCATCAACAGTATTAAAAGAACTAACGCGTGATTAATTTCTCAACACATTCTGCTGATTATTTTTTAATTTTAATGAATAATTGTATCACCAAAATCACGTTATTTGGCGTCGACAAGAAGTAACACAAGATTAGTTTAACAACGGCTGCTGGTTAATTTTTAATTACAATCAATTATTGTACTTCCAAAATAACGTTACTTGGCATCAACAGTATTAAAAGAAGCAACATGTGATTAATTTTTTAACACATTCTGCTCGTTACTTTTAATTTTAATGAATAATTGTATCACCAAAATAACGTTATTTGGCGTCTACAGTATTACAAGAAGTAACACAAGATTAGTTTTTTAACAAGGGTTGCTGATTAATTTTTACTTATAATCAAATATTGTACTTCCAAAATAACGTTACTTGGCATCAACAGTTTTAAAAGAAGTAACACATGATTAGATTTTGAGCAAGTGCTGCTGATTAATTTTCTATTATAATCAATTATTGTACTTCCAAAATAATGTTACTTGGCATCAACAGTATTAAAAGAACTGACGCGTGATTAATTATTCAACACATTCTGCTGATTGTTTTTTAATTTTAATGAATAATTGTATCACCAAAATCACGTTATTTGGCGTCGACAAGAAGTAACACAAGATTAGTTTAACAACGGCTGCTGATTAATTTTTAATTATAATCAATTATTGTACTTCCAAAATAACGTTACTTGGCATCAACAGTATTAAAAGAAGCAACATGTGATTAATTTTTCAACACATGCTGCTGGTTACTTTTAATTTTAATGAATAATTGTATCACCAAAATAACGTTATTTAGCGTCTACAGTATTACAAGAAGTAACGCATGATTAGTTTTTGAACAAGTGCTGCTGATTAACTTTTTATTATAATCAATTATTGTACTTCCAAAATAATGTTACTTGGCATCAACAGTATTAAAAGAACTAACGCGTGATTAATTATTCAACACATTCTGCTGATTGTTTTTTAATTTTAATGAATAATTGTATCACCAAAATCACGTTATTTGGCGTCGACAAGAAGTAACACAAGATTAGTTTAACAACGGCTGCTGGTTAATTTTTAATTACAATCAATTATTGTACTTCCAAAATAACGTTACTTGGCATCTACAGTATTAAAAGAAGCAACATGTGATTAATTTTTTAACACATGCTGCTCGTTACTTTTAATTTTAATGAATAATTGTATCACCAAAATAACGTTATTTGGCGTCTACAGTATTACAAGAAGTAACACAAGATTAGTTTTTTAACAAGGGTTGCTGATTAATTTTTACTTATAATCAAATATTGTACTTCCAAAATAACGTTACTTGGCATCAACAGTTTTAAAAGAAGTAACACATGATTAGATTTTGAACAAGTGCTGCTGATTAATTTTCTATTATAATCAATTATTGTACTTCCAAAATAATGTTACATTGCATCAACAGTATTAAAAGAACTGACGCGTGATTAATTATTCAACACATTCTGCTGATTGTTTTTTAATTTTAATGAATAATTGTATCACCAAAATCACGTTATTTGGCGTCGACAAGAAGTAACACAAGATTAGTTTAACAACGGCTGCTGATTAATTTTTAATTATAATCAATTATTGTACTTCCAAAATAACGTTACTTGGCATCAACAGTATTAAAAGAAGCAACATGTGATTAATTTTTCAACACATGCTGCTGGTTACTTTTAATTTTAATGAATAATTGTATCACCAAAATAACGTTATTTAGCGTCTACAGTATTACAAGATGTAACACACGATTAGTTTTTGAACAACTGCTGCTGATTAATTTTTAATTATAATGAATAACTGAATCACCAAAACAATGTTATTTGGCGTCAATGGTATTACAAGAAGTAACAAGTGATTACTTTTTTAACACGTGCTGTAGCTTGATTTTTAATTATAATGAATAATTGTATCACCAAAATAACATTATTTGGTGTGTACAGCATTGCAAGAAGTAATACATGATCAGTTTTTGAACAAGTACTGCTGATTAATTTCTAATTATAAGAAATAACTTCATCACCAAAACAACGTTAATTGGCGTCTACAGTACTACAAAAAGTAACGCATGATTAGTTTTTGAACAAGTGCTGCTGATCAATTTTCAATTATAATCAATTATTATACTTCCAAAATAACGTTACTTGACATGTTAAAAGAAGTAACATGTGATTAATTTTTCAGTCCATGCTGCTGGTTATATTTAATTTTAATGAATAATTGTATCACCAAAATAACGTTATTTGGCGTCTACAGTATTACAAGAAGTAACACATGATTAGTTTTTGAACAATTACTGCTGATTAATTTTTAATTATAATCAATTATTGTACTTCCAAAATAACGTTACTTGGCATCAACAGTATTTAAAAGAAGTAACTTGTGATTAATTTTTCAACACATCCTGCAGGTTATTTTTTAATGTAATGAATAAATGTATCACCAAAATCACGTTATTTGGCGTCTACAGTATTACAAGAAGTAACACATGATTAGTTCTTGAACAATTGCTGCTGATTAATTTTTAATTATAATCAATTATTCTACTTCCAAAATAACGTTACTTGGCATCAACAGTATTAAAAAAAAGTAACTTTTGATTAATTTTTCAACACATCCTGCTGGTTATTTTTTAATTTTAATGAATAATTGTATCACCAAAATAACGTTATTTAGCATCTACAGTATTACAAGGAGTAACACATGACTAGTTTTTGAACAAGTGCTGCTGATTAATTTTTAATTATAATGAAAGGCTGAAACGGTCCGTTACAAAAGCCCGTATTTACAACGCCACAGTCGCAAGCATCATGCTGTACTCTTCTGAGACATGGCTGATAACCAAGACACAGCTAAGAAAGGTCGATGCGATCCAAACTAGAAACTTGCGTCGAGTTGAAGGCTTCAAATGGTATAACAAGATCTGCAATAATAAGATCCTGAGGACCTTCAAGTTAGCAAATCTCTCCACCCAAATAGAAGCTCGTTCTCTAAGATGGTAAGGCCACTTACTCTGCCTCCGGCCAACTATCCCTGCAAGGGTCATATCGGCCTTCAATCCCTCGATTATCTGGAAACTTCCTTGAGGGAGGCCGCGCACCAGATGGGCTGATGTTATAAATCAACGCCTCTTCAACCTCAACATCGACCCAAATGAGACCCCATCCTTAGCCCTGGACAGGACTACTTGGAGAAGAAAGCAGCGCTGTCAACCAGTTCCCTCTACGCTGGCGACCCTGCTGAGCAAGAGCGTTAAGTAATTAAGTATCACCAAAACAATGTTATTTGGCGTCAATGGTATTAGAAGAAGTAATAAGTGATGACTTTTTGAAACAAGTGATGTAGATTCATTTTTAATTATACTGAATAATTGGATCACCAAAATAACGTTATTTGGTGTCTACAGTATTGAACGAAGTAATACATGATCAGTTTTCGAATAAGTGCTGCTGATTGATTTCTAATTATAAGGAACAACTGCATCACCAAAACAACGTTATTTGGCGTCTATGGTACTACAAAAAGTAACACAACATGTTACTTCTTGTAGTAACATGTTGTAGATTATGTCTGACCTGGATTATAGAATTGTTGACACCACTTTTAAAAAAAAAAACTTCGGAGGAAACTTAACATTAAATAGTTTTGATTTTAGCCCTTCTTTTTCAAAGTAGTGCACTTACCTCACCTAAATTATACTAATTTTTGTCACTACTTATAAGAAGAAATTTCGCCAAAATTTTATTAGTAAACACTTTCGATTTTAGCTCTTTTTCATTTGGCCCTTTCAATTTTAGCCCTTTTTCATAGTTTATCCTCCCCCAATGAAGCCTCCGTTTTCCTGAATTACATTGTAGAATTTTTGTCACCACTTTTAACAAACTGTGGACAAATTTTAATAGTGAACAGTTTTGATTTTAGCCCTTTTTTCGAAGTAGTGCCCTTCCCCCAATAAAACCTGCGCACATGCCTCACTTAAATTATAGTAATTTTTGGCACTATTCATAAGAATTAATTTCGTTTAAATTTTATTAGTATACACTTTTGATTTTAGCCCCTTTTTGTTTGGCCCTCTCAATTTTAGCCCTTTTTCAAAATTTACCTCCCCAATGAAATCTGCACATATCTCTGACTTAAATTATAGAATTTTTGTCACCATTTTTAAGAACAAACTCTGGACAAATTTTAATACTAAGTAGTTTTAATTTTAGCCCTTTTTTCGAAGTAGTCCCCTCCCATATTACAACCTGAGCACATGCATCACTTAGATTATTGAAATTTTGTCACTACTTATAAAAAGTAATTTTGCTTAAATTTTATTAGGAAATACTTTCGAATTTAGCCCTTTTTTTAATTGTTCTTTTCAATTTTAGCCCATTTTCAAAGTTTATCCTCACCCAGTAAAACCTGCGCATCTCTCTGACTTTGATTGTAGAATTTGTGTCACCACTTTTAAGAACAAACTTTGGACGAACTTCAATAGTAAATGGTTTTTTATTTTAGCCCTTTTTTCGAATTAGTGCCCTCCCCCCAAAAAAGCGTACGCACCTGCTTGACTTAGATTACAGCATGTTTTGGGTTAATATTAATAAGAAGTACTTTTGCCAATTTTTAATAATAGCCAATTTCTTCCTTTGAAGCAAAACATTAGAATAAACTTGAGTTGAAGTAATAGTTTAATAAGTAGCAATGTGAGCCTTCCCTAAAGCTTGGTTTATCTAATTTTAAATAGGGATTTTGTAACGTTGAGGGATAACCGTTCTTTTGTTTTCATTTTTCGCAACGATATTTCTAATCAGAAGTTGTACCTTGATAAGAACCGGTGACTTCTGGCGCTGGTGATGGATTCAACCATTTTCCAGCATTCTCAGACGGTACCGTTTCAAGACCGATGCCGAATTGTCGTTCCAACTCCTGAATGTCAACTCCTTCTTCAAAAGGATCCGACAAATCATTAAAGATTGTTTGGTCTTCCCTAGAATTGGAATTCGGTAAAAACAAAACAAAGGGAAGAAGAATAAGAAAAAATTTTAATTCAAGAATAATAACAAAATCGTACTTGAATAATAAGAATAATAAGAAATTTACAACTGAAATCCCTAAAGTAATAAAAAATTCCTAGAATTGGATTTTGGTAAAAACAAAATAAAAGGAAGTAGAATGATGAGAAATTTATAAATGAAATCCCTAAAATAAAAAGAAATCCCTAGAATTGGAATTTGGTAAAATAAAATAATAGGAATTAAAATAAAAAGAAATTTATAATCCTCTCAATAAAGCTTTTGCTTGGTTTGAGAATTCAGCACTCCGAAATGGGATCTTTACTTGCAAGAATTTCTTTTTTTTGCGAGCCTCGTGCAGCCTAAGGACTGCAGAACCTCTGCAAGACTGTTGACCACAATACTTATCCGGTTTTAGACAGAGCCATATTTTTATACAAAATAT
>NC_142801.1:62410201-62440201 GCF_049724085.1 Artemia sp. Qi Xiang Cuo
CGACCATTAAAAAGGACACTAGCCCTTTCAATTTTCAATCAAAGGAGCCCTTTTTGAAGTTTCTACGAAAAAACTTTCTATAAATGACGTTATATGCCCCCAGGGCATAACTTACAACCCATGCACTGAGGGGTTTGTCACCTTCAAAGACATAATTTCCAGAACTTTCAACTACGTTGAAGAAAATACCTATCTCAAAATCTTAATTGGATGCGTTTGGGGAAATGGTGGGCGTGAGAGGAGGATTAGTTGCTCTTCAATCACTATCGACTATTAAAAAGGGCACTAGCCATTTCAATTTCCAATCAAATGGGCTTTTCTTGAAGTTTTTACGACAACACTTTCTATAAAAAAAAAAAACTTATATGCCCCAGAGCATAACTTACAACCCTTGCCCCGAGGGCTGTAGGGGGAGGGGTTGTAATCCTCAAAGACCTAGTTTCCAGAAGTTTCAACTACGCTGAACAAAATGACTATCTCAAAATTTTGATTGGATATGTTTGGGGAAATGGTGGGCGTGGGGGGGGGTTAGTTTTCCTCCAATAACTTTCGACTATTAAAAAGAGCAATAGCCCTTTCAATATCCAATTGAATGAGCCCTTTTCGAAGTTTCTATGACAACACTCTCTATAAAAATCTTACATGCCCCCAGGGCATAACTTACAACCCTTGCCCTAAGGGCTGTGGGGGAAGTGTCCTCCTCAAAAACGTAATTTCTATCTGGAAATCAACTACGCTGAAAAAAATGGCTATCTCAAAATTTTGATTGGAGGTGTTTGGGAGAATAATGGGCGTGGGGGGGGGGGGCTAGTTGCCCTCCAATCACTTTCGTATATTAAAAAGGCGGGGAGGGCAACTGCCCCTCCCAGACCAGGGTTTGCCCCCCTCTCCACCCCAGTTTGCCCCCATCTGAAATTTAGTTTCTTCCAGAATCTTGTCAAAACTAAGATAAACCTGCATAATTCAAGCATCATTAGATACACATCCGTTTTCTAGTACATATTTAAATTTATAGTACTAAAAAGTACCTTTATAGTACTTTTATAGTAGGCACCTATTAAATAGTACCTTTATCGTACCAAATGGCTTATTTTTTAGTTTTTACTGTCATTTTCACTTGATTTGGGAAAATTGGCTTCAACCTGCCCCCCCCCCCCGGATTTTGAAGAAATTACGCCACTTCCCCCAACAGGCCAACCTTCATGGACCCAATAACCGCTTAGGGCTTTTAATAAATTTGAATAATAAATAAAAAAATAAATTTATTTTTTTGTACGAACAAAATGAGTGTAGATTTTGTGGTATTAGTTTCGAAGAATTCTTGAATGAATTGGTGTCTTATTGGTTGCTTTTTTAAGAACTTATATTATTGTTCTAAAACATGGGCGCTACAGAAGACGGAGGAGGGTTTGTTAGATGTTTGCCAGGGGAATTATCTACGGATAGTTTTAGGCACCCGTTTGACTGACCGTATATCAGACAAGTGGAAAACGTGGTTCTGACTACTTTCAACGACTATAATGAGCGAGAGGTTCAGATGATAACACGTTTTGCGGATGAAGGGTGACAGATTACCAAAGATCGTTCATTTCGGCCATCCACCTAGGGTCAAAGGAAAAGCTGGCCGAATTCTAATGAAGCTTGGGCTCTGTCAGAATTTTATATTATTTTTGGTCTGTAATGCGACGATTCTTGACTGCATTAAGTTTTAATGAAGCTTATAATTCTAATTAGAATCTTCATCAGAATTCTAATGAAGCTTAGTCTTTGTCCGAATTTTCATATTATTTTTGGCCAATATACATAATTTTGGTGAACTTTGATGCCGATGGGATGGCCGTGGTTGTATTTAGGAGTAGTTTGCGCTTGTTGTTTACGGGTTTATTTTCTAATATTTGAACAGACTTCATCTTTCCTCCCTATTTTGTCGCCTTTTTAGCGTTTGCAAGTTGTTTAAACGTGTATGTAATTAACCATCCCCAAATGAGCAAATTTTTAATCAAATAACAGCAATCCCTCTCCCCCCTTGTTGAAGACCGAAAATTCAACCCCGAATAGATTGGGAAATGGTCGTAACAAAGGATTTAAAGGAAATTAGAACTTCTTTGGAGGGCATAAAGAGGGAATATTTGGATAGATTGGGAGGGAAGAAGGGCATGCACCGCTGCTGGCCCCAGGGGGCTTGGTGCTGCAATGAGTTGTTAGTAGTAGCAGTATATATGGTTACTAGTCATATAGTCAAAATTCCCTGAATTTATATTTTATTCAATACCTTCAGGAAATTCGTCATTTATTTCTAACATTCTGTTTCTTTTTTTCCACACTCAGCCCTTCCTTATTTAAGAATGCAAATCAATTAAACTTACGAAATCATCCAATGCTTCTTCCTTGAAATTACGTTTGAGCTTCTCATAAGTTTCTTGTGATTTATGACAGTTCAGAATTTTTTTCTTTTTAACAGGTCCTCAAGCCCAAATGATTGTGTATTTCCAGTCTTAGCTTTATCAAAATTACACCCGAGGACAGGCAAGGACAAATAGTCCCCCTTTACACCATTCCTCCAAACCATTATCCGTTTTTGTCCTTACCCCCAGTGTACACGACGGAGCATGTAGAGCACAAAGGAGCTAACTGCGATTTTGAAAAGGCTTGATATTTTTGCAGAAATCTTCATTTTGATGTATTTGGTACTTTCAAATTAAGAACTCAAATTTTCGGTTTCCTCCAAATTTCCTTCAATCCAAATTTCCTTCAATTCAAATTTCCTTCAATTCAAATTTCCTTCAATTCAAATTTCCTCTCCTCTCTCTTTAAATTTTGTCAGAGAAGACTAAGCCAACGATGTACACTGAGCCTCCAGTGTGGACGAAGCAACATATAGAGCGCAATACTTCAGTTTTTTTCTTCTCTGTTTTTTCCAGCCAGTTTTTAGAACAAATGAATGCACAGTTGGGTGACATTTACAATGCAATTCTAACTATAGGAGTTTTGAAATAAGCGAGAATATAAGTTGAATTAGCAATTCTTTTCTTAAAAATAAAACGCTTCCAAAATTAAAAACAGGATTTACTCTTCTCAAAGACACCATATATATATAAAAAAATCATTTTAAATCCAAAGGTGAAGTAAATCTTATTTTAGGCTTCTTTCCATGTCATCTACAAATGATTAATAAAGCAAAAAAGGTTTACCAAAATATTTTTCAGCACTGTGAAAGATTATTTTTAGCTTATAGAGGAAGGGAAACTTATACTGGACTTAAAAAATTATTAAAATCTTTTAAATTGTTTTTATTATTATTTTCAATTTTTATTTTTATTATTTAATATTTTAAATTATTAATATTTTAAAACTATAAAATATTTTAAATTATTAAAAAAAAATATTCAACGCAACGACATAAGACTAGAAAAAAAACACTTCCAGAGTTTATACATCGTTGATTTGTGAAGTTCTGTTTTGTTTAAAATACTAAAAAAAACTTCCAGCTAATACTAAAACTTTTTGAAAATTCATTATTGACCCGAAAATAATGAACACTAGCAGGGGCGTAATTTTGTCAAAATTCTGGGGGGGGGGGGGGGGGAAGTTGGAGCCAATTTTCCGGAATCAACAGAAATTGACAGTAAAAACTAAAAAAAATTAGCTGCTTGGTACCATAAAGGTACTATTTAGTACTTGAAAAGTACTATAAGGGTGCTTTATAGTGCTATATAAAGGTAACTTATAGTACTATTAAGATAAATATGAACTAAAAAACTGATCTGTTTCTGTTGATGCTTCAATTATGCAGGTTTATCTTAGTTTTGACAAGATTTTGGAAGAGACTAAATTTCAGCTGGGTGGGGGGCAAACCGAGGTCTGGGAGGGGTAGTTGACCCCTCCCGCCTCAAAGAAAATTAAGCCCCTGAGCACTAGACAACATCTAGATAAGTTGTAATAAATTATCTTTGTTGCTTAAAGAAAGAAAAATTCATTATATGATTAGGAAACAACTAGCCAAAGTGAAAAAGCAAAACTCAAGAAAAGAAGAAAACTCAAAGAAGAAGAAAACGGCACCCAGGGCCTTAGCGCTGTTCACTCCAAAGTTTCTTTCATGTCTGAAAGACAACTTCAAGTCATTATAAAGCAAAAATTGTAAGCAGCAGAGCACTTTGAATTTGCGCTGTGAAAACTTCACTGGCAAATCAAGTATGATATTTTCACAAAGAGATATTAATCTTTGCAAGAAAGTAAACTTTGAAAAAGAATGTTGACAATAAGAACTTCTAATAGCAGCTTCTTTATTTATGGCAATAGAATGACATATCTCAGTTGCCAGTACAAAGGAAATTAGGCGAAATGGGAGGGGGAAATCATTGTAATGTCGGCATCGCCATCTATTTATTACTAAAAAGAAACTGGCCAAAGATGGCCTTTTTATTTACTTAACCGTTCAGTCTACCATTTTTTTATTATTATATTTTACACAAAGACAAAAAGAAAACCGTATGGCATGAAACTCGCTTTAACGAAATTAAAGAAAAGCTTGTTTAGAGAAAAAGTGAAGAAACTACACATGAAATTCAAGTTGATTTAACACGGAACTAAACCTCTTTCTAAACTATTCAAATTTACTTCTACAAGATTTTTATCAGATAAATGATATATTTTATTTGCAGATTTTGTTGAACTGTGATGACATTGTAACAGAAAAATAGAAAAAAACGGTACTTATGCATTATATGGGCCTTTACAAGGAAACCAGTCAGGAAAAACCAGCCTGATGCGTTAATTCCAAGAGAACGCTATAGAGACATACAATGCAAAGCGGGGTTTTCATAGAATTTACGATGTTTAACCTGTTGTTTTTTGGGGTTTAGGGGGGGGAGGTACCTAGGTTAGGTTAGGTTACGTATTTAATATATGCTATGCTTTACCCCCACCCCTCCCCCTAATGTGCAAATATATAGCCCAAATTTTTTTTATAAACTATTATATATTCATCCTATTTTATTTTATTTCATTAGCATTAACCAAACTTGACTTTTTAGAAGTGCCCATATAATGTGCAAGATATAAAAAAATAGATACTACTACATGCAAATATAAACACGTAGCAAGTCAAAGTAAATGTTGCATTGCGTAGGATCTTGATTCCAAAGCGGATCAAAAACAGAAAAGATCGAACATTAACTTTGTATTAATTTTTTATGAATATAGTTAACTAGCATCTTTATTCCGTTAACTTCTGCACAATTATGGTAAAATTGGGAAAAATGGACACAAATTAATTATTTATTTCCCTCAAAAATCGAGGAGTATATAAAATACATAAATGAAATTGCAAAGGAACAACAAAATACTTCAGCAAACGAAACAAAGCATTGATTTAAAATAGACTTAATAATATTACTGAATAAAATCCATAAGAAAAAAAAACAATCTAATGAGAATTTACGAGATTGGTCCAAGTTTGTATTTCACTAGCTTTAATTCTGAGGTAAATATGAATTAAATTGCAATTTTTACCTGGAACTCACTCATTATTACTTCTGAACGAAATACTTACTCGACATTCTCTTCTTCTTCAATTTTTTTGGTCAATAATCTCTTTTCTCTGTCGTAGATCATCTTAGTGATAACGATGGGATGTTTGCGCCCTATTTTTTTGTCAATTACAGTGGCTACTAAGTCAAGAACTTGGTGGACTTGTGGTATCCAATCTTTGAAATCTTTCTTCCGAAACTTCTTCGCAACGTCTGGGTAATGTCTCTCCTAAAAGAGAACGAATATTTACATTCTGAAACCACAGAGATAAAATCTATCTTATTCAACGAGGAATAAAACATATAATTCTAATTTTTTTTTTCTTGAAAGGAAACAATCATTTTTTCTGAAAACCTATTTTATTAAAACGAGCAATAATTATACATATATTTCTCAACTTTTTCTCGAAAATGGCATTATATTTTTTATTGAAAATCTATTCTCTTAAAATTCGCATCTATCCTATCCTAAAATTGGCAAATTACCATTTTCCAGTGTGAAAAAATGACCAAGTCACAGATTTGAGGAAATTCGTTTCCTCCTTCCAGCCCATTAAAATGTTTCGTTAATCGCTTGCTGACTGAAATTAAATTCTACTGAACATTGAAAGACTTGAGCATAGAAGGGAGGAGTTTCAAGACACAATTTGTTTGTTGACAAAATTGCTTTGATGGCATTCTCTCTAAAAGGCAATTTATTCTCTCTAAAATAGCAATCATGTTATTACTATTCTTAAAACTTTTTGTATGCAGCGACCTCTTAATTAATTAGCTGCCTTGTTTACTGATATATTATATGCAGCGCAATAGCGCTACCCAAGTAAAGAGCGATGTGGGCACAATGTATTATTTTTTTTTTATACTAGGACACTTTGCTTAGACGGAGTTGTAGTAGAAACTTCGAAAGGGATTCATTCGATTGGAAATTGAAAGTTCTAGTACCCTTTTTAATAGTCAAAAGTGATTGAAGGGCAGCTATCCCCCCCCCCAACCGCACACATACATTATTTTCCCAAACACATCCAATCAAAAGTTTTAGATAGCCATTTTTTTCAGCATGTTTGAAAGGTCCAGTAGTAATGTCTATGGAGATGACTTTCCCCTTCCCCCCGACCCTCAGGGCAAGGGCTATAAGTTATACAAGTTGCCGATTATTAACATATAATGTTTTAATGGAAGGGGTGGTCGTATGAACTTTTGAGGGGGCTCATTCAATAGGAAATCAGAGTCAAAAGTGATCGGAGGACAACAAGCCCCCACCCCCCCCATATTCTTTGTCCCAAATACATCCGGTAGAAATTTTGAGATTAAATTATTTGTTTTTCAAAATCGTCTAAAGAACATATAACAATTCCTCCAGGGCATTGTTATATGTTCTCCCTTTGCTCCCTTTGACATACAAGGTTTTTATGGAATGGATGGTCACATAAACTTCAGTTGGGGCTCATTTGGTTGGAAATTGGAAGTTATACTGCTCTTTTTAAGAGTCAAATGACTCGAGGGAAACAAACCTCCCACCACACGCCCATTATTTCCTAAAACAAATATACAATCACAATTTTGAGACATCTATTTTCTTCAGCATTATTGAAAGATCCAGTAATTATGCCTCTGGAAATGTCACCCCCAATAGCCCTCAGGGCATGGGCTGTAAGTTAGGCAATTCGTTCATTCTTTGCATACAACATATGATAATGAGAAAGGTGTGCATGTTATACCTTTACTTTCCCAAAATCGAAATGCATTCAGGTGAGCCTTTCAGGGAATACTGAGGGGAGTGTTGAACTAAATTAAAGCACGATATGTGCATATGGGTTGTCAGAAGGGTGTAACTCATGAATGACTGAGTATATTAATTTGAAACTTCCAGGAAATGATAAAGGAGATGATTGATTGACCAAAAATGCAATATTTGTACATTATTACAACTACTACTATATCTACCACTGCTTCTATTGCTACCACAATTACAACTACTATCCCTACTATTTCTAAAACTACTTTTTCTGTAACGAGTACTACCAAGGCTGAGGATATTGAAATAAACATCTGAGGAAACGTTGAGATGAAAGTTAAACTAAATCCAAACATACTATGTGCACACAGATTGCTGATAGAGGCGTATATTATTGGAAAGGCTTACTGTATCAAGAGGAAACTTATGGGGCATCATGAGTGGGATATTCAACTGACTACAAGGCAACATTTACCTGCTACTATTGCATATTAATTCTGCTGTTACTACTACAACGACTACTACTACTACTACTACTAATAACAATAATAATGCATTCAGATTGTTAAAAGAGCGTATTTTAATAATTTATTTGTGTATTAAGTTGGAACTCTCAAAGAATGCTTAAAGGGGAAGATCAATTGACCAAAAGGCAACATGTGCACGCTACTACTAATGCTACTACAACTGCCACATCTACTAGCTCTACTAGCTCTAGTAAGGCTAAGAGCATAAAGATAAAAAACTCAAGAAGTGTAAGAATATACAGGTTATCAAAAGGACATATAGGCAATGTCATATCAATGACTAATTATATTAATTTGAAAACTTCCAAGTTTGATGAGGGAGATGTTCAACTGAGCAAGAGGCAATACTTTGATTTTACTGCAACTTCGAACACGAGTGCTATTACTGTTAATACTACTAATAGTACTGCTAGTACTAATACCACTGTTGTGACTGCTATTCTAACTATACCTAAGGGTATGAAGGTGAAATTTCCAGGGGATTTTTAAGGGGGAGGTGAAATGAACCACAACACATCGTACACGTGCAGGTTGTCAAAAGGACATATCAGCAATATCTTAGGAACAGTTTTGAGCGTGAAGTTGAAGCTTACAGGGCTTGTTGTGAGGGATGTTGAACTAGCCAAAAGACAATATTTGCATCATAATACTACTGCTTCTACTCATACTACTGCTGCTGCTACAATTACTGCTACCATAATTACTACTGTTATTATTATCACTGCTACTAAAGCTAAGGCTATTACTATTAATTCTACTGCTACTACTACTACATACTATTACTACTGCAACTACTATTACCACGGGTGCTATACTACTATTACTACCGGTGCTACTACTACTGCTACTTAGGCTAACGGTATTAAGGCGAAAACTTTGGGCAAAATTGGAACTGTATTGACCTAGTTCGAAACACACTACGCCCACACAGGTTTTCAGAAGGACATGTCAGCAATATTTCAAAGACGTTCGATTGTATTAAGGTTGAAACTTTCATCGTTTGTTGAAGGAAATGTTGAAGAAAACCAAAGCTGCTATATGCATACTGCTAGTAATGCTACTACTGCTACAACAAAAGCTAAGGGTATTTAGATGAAGCTTTCAAGGAATATTTAGGTGGATGATGAACTAAATCAAATCGAACTACTTCTTTTGTTTAGTATGTTAAACGGTCCATTAACTATATCTCCAGGGGTATTGGGTATGTCAACCCTCCACAGTTATACAATTTGCCCATTATGCTTTAAAACTATTTCAAAAGGCACTGTCTGTATAATGGTTGCCAATAAGACATTTCAGCAATACCCCAGGGTATCTCAGGGTATTAAGTTGAAACTTTCAGGGCTACTACTATTACTACTTTTGCTCTTACAATTTAACTAAACCAAAAGAGTGTAAGTGTGTCCGGATTGTAGAAGATCATAGAAAGAATCTTTTTAAGATGGTATTACGTTTTATTTTTCAGGTCAACTAGAGGAGGTATAAAACTATATTAAACATATTTGTGTCAAGATTTTCAAAGGGGTGCATGTTGCTAAAAATTGTTGAAAAAATTATTCCAATATACAAATAGCACGCCAAATTATAGATTGTTACAGAAAAAAACAGAAAAGATATAAAATATGATCTTCGTTTTCCATCAAAAAGACTGTTTCAGTAAAAAACGAACAGAAATTATGTTAAAAAATACTTTTTTCACAAAATAGATTATTCAAAGAAAAGTAAAGAACTCCATTAAACCCAACATAAGCCGAAATAAAATCAAATAATCTACCGAGCGTCAAACTACCACAAATCACCATCAATAAATAAATGAAATCCAAAACGAACAGAAATTGCAATAAATAACCGAGTCAAACTCAAAAAAGCAGAAATTAACATGAGTAGGGTTGACAACCCCCACACCTTCTCAAGGCCACTACATAATTTCTACTTTACTGAAAAAAAAACACATTCTGAATGTTTTCACTTTTCAACTTTAATAAATTCAAAATTATTAAGAGTTTAAGGGATAAATATCAGCATATGTATATTAAACTGACAATGTACATTCATTTGTACTTTTTGTTAGTAAAGCACCAATTATGTAGTGGCCTTGAGTAGGTATGGGGGTTGTCAGCCCTACTCGTGTTAATTTCTTTTTTTTGGTTTGACTCGGTTATTTATTGCAATTTCTGTTCGTTTTCGGTTTCATTTATTTATTGATGTTGTTTTTTGGTAGTTTTACGCTCGGTAGATTATTTGATTTTATTTCTGTTTATCTTGGGTTTAATGGAGCTCTTTACTTTATGTTTGAAAATTTATTTTGTGAAAAAAGTTTTTTAAATTATTAACAGGACAGATCAACTGAAGTTTGAACGACAAGAGTAGAGTGATACGTTTGAGCTTTGACATTCAAATTAGTAGTCTTCAATATAATATATTATTATTTTGGAATGGATTTTCGCCTGTCTTTCTTTTCACTGAGCGAAGCATAGTCCCCTGGTACTAAATATATAAAGAGCCAAATGGGAAAGGATTTACGGGAATTCATTCCGACTTTTCCGAGAACACAAGATTTTGACGATTAGGCTAATGTAGCGGTAGGAGCGATGTTTTCGGGCTGATATCGCCTTTCAGTGACACCCCAAGTTTGTGCAAGAAGCAAGGATTTACGTTCTTTTTCCGACTATCGCAGAACTACTAAATTTTGTGGTTAATTTTGATCATATTTCAAAAGATCATCAGATTTAATTTCAACGACAAATCGCAAATTCAAGCTAGAAAAGAAACAATATAATTTTTAATCACATCACTTCAGCCAGATTGAGATTTTTTCAGACTATTGAAGCCAAATTGACCAGATTTAATTTACTTCTTAAACAGAGGCTAACATCATTTACCCTGATTGGTTACCATAGTATAAGGTCTCATCAGTACGGTAACTAATGGTATAAAATAGCAGAGAGGCGATACGAAGTACAGACAACCACTGTTGCCATATTGGCTTATTCCTCGCCATACTGGCGTATTTTGATGGTGACTGGCGGGATATTTTTGAGTCATCCCGCCAGGCGTAAATTTGGCGTGTTTTAATTTAACTGCCGTATTTTTGGCGTGAAATACTTTATCTGAAAGAGATTATTTTCCTTATTTGGATCCAATTACTTTTTATCATTTAAGGAAGCTGTAATATCCAATAGTATCAGCATATTCTTTCGTTTCATAATAATTTTGTTATTATCTATTTCGAAAATTAGATCATCGAAAACCAGACAAAGGAATTTGACATATATGAATATCATTTTCCCCTCGTATGACTAAAAAAGCATCATTTCTTGATTTTTAACCAACTGGTATTGAGTCTAGATAGCACAATGTCATTAATTATAGTTCGTCATTCGGACTCGCACATTTCAAGCACACTATTTAGTTGAAAAAACTCTAATTTTTTGTTCTTGAGTATGAACTACAACTTTATTTTGTTGTGAGTGGAAGTTATTTACTTTATCAGATCTTGTTTTTCTCTTTTGAAAGATGAAGCATAGCTAGCCTAATATACAGTTGGTTAATGTGAATTTTATTACGGGGTTGAGGATATCCCGGTACTTTCGCATTATATTGGCCTTTCTAAAAAGTCAAGTTTGGTTAATGCTAATGAAATAAAATAAAATAGGATGACTATATAATAGTTTAGAAACAAATTTGAGCTATATATTTGCAAATTAGGGGGAGTGGGGGGCAAAACATTGCATATATTAAACACGTAACCTAACCTAACCTAGGTACCTTTTTCCCCATCTAAACTCCAAAAAAAACACAATTTAATATCGTATACGCAATTAAAACCACGCGGCGTATTTCTCTCAGCGGTGTTTTGAATCATCCTGCAAAAACGGGTTTTCCAAAGCATCTCTGCCGTTTGACTGTAGAATCTCTTGTTATACTTCTTTAGAGAGGCCCATATAATGCGAAAGAACCGATATCCCTACTTTGCATTGAAAGGTAATAAGACCTATAAAATCATTAATGTCAACTATATAAATGAGATCCTCGGCCGGAGATTTGAGGCTTTGATATATAAACGGTAAAGGTGCAGATTAGTGGCTCTCCATGATTAAGTATTTCCACCCTGTTTCTCTCCAAATGGCACTCACGTTTGATGATCTTAGAAATTCTTCATAGTATTAATGTATACAATTAAAAATTGATCTGCAGTTCATATAAACACTTCCGATAGAACGGAAGTGTTTTGAGCCTCATGCCTTTTGTACATCCTGTTTTTTACGGTTTTAAGACTTTTAATATCTGTTTTTCAAATGGAAAAACAAATTTCTGGCCTGGCTGTGGGTTAAAGTGCTGCTGAGATCTTAGGATTATCATAGGGATAGATCATAGGGATCATAGGGATAGGGATCATAGGGATGTATAAAAAAAATTAGCTAGCTAAAGGAAAAGTGTCTAAAAACACAGCATAAGCTAACGCCTTCAATAATTTTCAGTGTGTTTTATTAGAATGGGCTAGATTTAGGACTAATGAGGCAATATAGGTCTAGGCTATATAGCCACCTGTTACAAAAAGAAATAGGCACAAAAAAAAAGTAATGGTTTAATAAAAAAAAAATCACTAAACTTTCGTATATAGCCATAATATATAGCCATGCCAGAAGTGGTATTATCAGGGGTGGGGGAGTTAGAAAATAATTTATATACCGTTAATCAATTCAACACAATTTGGGAATTGTGTAAAACATATTTGGAAAGAGTGTTGAATGGGGAAAGAGAATGTATATTCTTCCTTTTTTGGTTTTGGTACTTGTGTCTTATAGCCACCACACTCAAGTTCTATCGAGAAGTGCAGTTTGGTTAATGCAAATGACATAAAACAAAACATGGTAAAAATATAATACTCTATGAACAATATTATGAAAACCACAACAAAGAATTATGGAGGGGAGCACCCAGACCGCGTTATATTATATATGTAACATAAACTGAGCTAACCTAGCCTAACCTACCCAAAAAACCATCTAAATATTTAATTAAAATATAGGTACAATGTAGTTTCCCACCGAACCGAAGCTAATATTGTCTAGTATAAAGACCATGAAAACCGGTTATTGTCTCATGTTCGCGATACAAGATCTTGAGTGTGGTGTCTGTAAGACAAAGTACCCTGGTTTCTTTCCTATGAGTCTACGTAGGCCACCCTATTATGTTTTTCGTATAAAGTGAATCCTAATTTTGATAAATTTTTTTGTATCGCTAAATTTGGCAATTTGTTGGAAGATTTCTTATCCGGACTGAACAATATAATGAAAAAACTTACTTCATAGAAAGTTTCTAATTGTTGGGAGTTCAGAGTCGCATCCAGTATACCCCCCCCCCCTAATTCCAAGATATAGCGCTAGACCATGCCCTTTTTTTTCAGGTGTGTGTTATTTGGTATCGTGAACAACCTTTTGACTAGAAATAAATAACTCTAAATTGAAACAAAGGTAGCTCGAGTGGTTGCCCACTTAATGAGGCTTAGTGTTCATCCTCGGAGTGCCATACGTGCCGCAAAGTTCTTCCAGGCCTTACAAAGTTCTTCCTGTTCTTCCGCACATGGCGTAAAGGTTCATAAATGGGCTTCTTCAAAAGCCGACTAGAATCAGAAGCAGATAAAAAAAAAAATGACCTAAAACTTACCCAACTATAGCTAGCAGGCTATGCACAAAAATTATTTGACTGTAGCACTGAAAATTGTTGTGAAACACTCATGTTTGGGGAATTTTAGCACTTAGGAACTGACCGTGTCGGCAGTCATGGTTTTCAAAGGCTCTGGCGTATTTTTCAGAGTCTGGCGTATTTTTGATACACCTTCTGGCAACACTGCATACGACTATTGAGGACTGGAATGATTACAGTGACTAAAGGGAAGCAACCAAAGAAAATAGAAACAGGTTTCTTGATTTACACATGTGTGGTCTTGCAAAAAACGAATTTTTTAGCAGTGTTACAATGTGAAAGGTCTAAATCAATTTTCGAACTGTAGCAACAATTAGCGGTAAAATTATTGAGCTACTTTTTGCTATCAAACAGTTCGTGGTAACGAACTGTAAGTAAGGAGCGATGCGGCTCAATAGTAACCGAAAATCTAAGAAACGGGACTTTGATTCCAATAGATACATCAAAAGAATCAGATTTTAATGCTGATTTCAAATATACAAGTTTCATCAAGTTTAGTCCTACCCACCAAAAGTTACGCACCAGAGAAAATTTGGCTGATTTTTGAAAAAAGGGGGAACGACCCCCTAAAAGTTATAGAACCTTAATGGAAATCACACCATCAGATTCAGCGTATCAGAGAACCCACCTGCAAAGGTTTTAAGTTCCTATCTGCAAAAATATGGAATTTCGTATTTTTTTTTTTGCCAGAAGAAAGATCACGGATGCGTGTTTATTTGTTTTTTTTCCCAGGGGTGATAGTATCGACCCAGTGGTCCTAGAATATCGTGGGAGGGATCATTGGAACGGTAATTAAAAGTTCTAGTGCCCCTTTAAGTGACCCCAAAAAAAAATGGAGGGCAACTAGGCCCCTTCCCACGCTCATTTTTTCCCCAAGGTCACCCGATCAAAATTTTGAGATAGCCATTTTGCTCAGTATGGTCAAAAATATGATAACTATGTCTTTTAGGATGACTTAGTCCCCCAAAGTCGCCGGGGGGAGAGCTGAAAGTTATTAACTTTACCCTATGTTAACATATAGTATTGGTTATTGGGAAGTATACAGACGTTTTCAGGGGAGATTTTTTCTGTTAGTGAGGGGTGGGGGGGGGTTTATGTGGGAGGAACTTTCCATGGATTTTCATGGGGGAAGAGATATTGCTACAAAGGGGGCGCCGGATTTCCCAGCATTAT
Source organism: Artemia sp. Qi Xiang Cuo (assembly GCF_049724085.1). Taxonomy (NCBI): domain Eukaryota; kingdom Metazoa; phylum Arthropoda; class Branchiopoda; order Anostraca; family Artemiidae; genus Artemia; species Artemia sp. Qi Xiang Cuo. The sequence continues at coordinate 62,424,874 of NC_142801.1, forward strand.
TTAAAAAAAAAAGATCAGAAATTCAATAAAAAAATAAGTTTTTCAACTGAAAGTAAGGAGCAACATCAAAACTTAAAACGAACAGAAAATATTACGTATATGATTGGGTTCGCCCCCTAGTCAATACCTCGCTCTTTAAGCCAAAGATTTTTTAGTACTTTCATAAGAGCTATTTATTCTAATTAACGGTCTTTGTAATTAAGGGGTCATTTTTAAAGAATTGGAACAAAATTCGAACTTTAGCGTAAAGAGTGAGGTATTGGCTAGGGGGCGAACCCCCCAATATACGTATTAAAAACATAAGAATATAGAAGCTCGTTACGTCAGTTAATTACTAATTTATGTATATATATTACTAATAAAAACGTTCGTAAATAAAATTAAACAACTTTCGAGAAAGCCATTTAACCAAATAAAAGTAAAACTAATATGCAAATTTTTTGTTTTAATTATTCGTGTACGATGAGCCAAAATCAAAACCTGTATTAATTCAAAAACGTTCAAAAATTAAATAAAAACAAAGTTTTTTTAACTGAAAGTAAGGAGCGACATTAAAACTTAAAACGAACAGAAATTATTCCGTATATGAAAGGGGCTGTCCCCTCCTCAACGCCTCGCTCAATACACTAAAGTTTGACTTTCTCACAACTCTATTTTTTTATAACAATTAAAAACTTTAGCGTAAAGAGCGAGGCGTTGAGGAGGGGACAGACCCTTTCATATACGGAATAATTTCTGTTCGTTTTAAGTTTTAACGTCGCTCCTTACTTTCAGATAAAAAAAAACTTCTTTTTATTATTTAATCCTGGAGAGAGGTTAGGTTAGAAAAATGAAATTTTCAGTAATGAATCCAGGGCCAAGAACATACTCCAGGAAGGTATTGTCAAGCTTCCATGTTAACCCTCTTCTGATTTATAAGTCTTAGAAATTTACCTACTTGACAGGTCTACACCTGAAATTTTGGCAAAACAGTATTTCACATTAATTTTCAGTTATCAATTTCTTTTTCTCTGGTTTTAGTTCTGAAATGCAATTCATGTTATTTGAGGAGGATTTTAAGCCATATCAATGGGTTTTTTTTCTTCAAAATTTAGGAAATGTATTTGTGGATCTATGCAGTTTTTAGCACCAAATTCAATTGCATATGTCTTTGTTAATAAAATGGGGAAACAAACCATCGCTACCTGTGATCAAACAGTTCGTGGTAACGAACTGTAAGTAAGGAGCGACCCGGCTCAATGGTAACCAAAACTCTAGAAAACGGAATTTTGATACCGATAGATACATCAAAAGAATCATATTTTAATAATGATTTCAAATATATAAGTTTCATCAAGTTTAGTCCCAACCATCAAAAGTTACGCGCCTGAGAAGATTTGGCTGATTTTCGAAAAAAGGAGGGAAGAACCCCTAAAAGGTATAGAACTTTAATGAAAATCACACCATCATATTCAGCGTATCAGAGAACCCTACTGTAGAGGTTTCAAGCTCCTATCTACAAATATGTGGAATTTTCTATTTTTTGCCAGAAGGAAGATCACGGATGCGTGTTTATTTGTTTTTTTGTTGTTTTTTTCCCAGGGGTGATCGTATCGACCCATTGCTTCTAGAATGTCGCGGGACGGCTCATTCGAGCGGAAGTTAAAAGTTCTAGTGCCATTTTTAAGTGACCAAAAAAATGGAGGGTAACTAGGCCCCCTCCCACGCTCATTTTTTCCCAGAGTCACCCGATAAAAATTTTGATAGCCATTTTGTTCAGCATGGTCGAAAATATGATAACTATGTCTTTTAGGATGACTTAATTCCCCGAAGTCCCCTGGGGGAGGGCTGAAAGTTATGAACTTTACCCAATGTTAACATGTAGCATTGGTTATTGGGAAGTATATAGACGTTTTCAGGGGTATTTTTCTGGTAGTGGGGGGGGGGGGTATATGGGAGGATCTTTCCATGAAGGAAGTTTTCATGGGGGAAGAGACATTGCTATGAAGGGGGCGCCGGATTTCCCAGTATTATCTAAAAAAAAGATCAGATATTAAATTTTAAAAAAACAAGTTCTTCAACTGAAATTAAGGAGCAAAATCAAAACTTAAAACGAACAGAAAATATTACGTATATGATTGGGTTCACCCCCTAGTCAATGCCTCGCTCTTTAAGCCAAACATTTTTTAGTACTTTCATAAGAGCTATTTATTCTAATTAACGGCCTTTGTGATTAAGGGTAATTTTTAAAGAATTGAAACAAAATTCGAACTTTAGCTAAAAGAGCAAGGTATTGACTAGAGGGCGAACCCTCTAATATACGTATGAAAAATATATGAATATGAAAGTTCGTTACGTAAGTTAATTCGTAAGTATATTTATTACTTACGAAAATATATTTATTACTAATAAAAACGTCCGTAAATAAAATTAAACAAGTTTCGAGAAAGCCATTTAAGCAAATAAAAGTAAAATTAATATTCAAATTTTTTTTTTAGTTATTCATGTACGGTGAACCAAAATCAAAACCTGCATTAATTCAAAAACGTTCAAAAACTAAATAAAAAAACAAGTTTTTTAACTGAAAAAAAGGAGCGACGTTAAAACTTAAAACGAACAGAAATTATTCCGTATATGAAAGGGGCTGTCCCCTCCTCAACGCCTCGCTCTTTACGCTAAAGTTTGACTTTCTCACAACTCTATTTTTTTTTAAATAAAAAACTTAAGCGTAAAGACTGAGGCGTTGAGGAGGGGACAGCGCCATTTCATATACGGAATAATTTCTGTTCGTTTTAAGTTTTAACGTCGTTCCTTACTTTCAGTTAAAAGAAACTTGTTTTTTTATTTAATTCCATAATAAACGCGGAGGCTTACAAATAGTAACCCATCATTACATTTTGCACGTCTTTTAACTTGTAATCATCCAGGAATTACTTAGGAGCCGGTCGAAGTTGATGAATTATGAGATGATTAGATAAAACAGAAACTGTCTTTTGGTTCCTCTATATAAAAAAACCACTATGTGTAAATTTCACAAAGAATGTTGAATTGCCTACAAAGTTAATATTTAACGATTTTTTAGCTTGTTGATTAGAAATCCGAGGCTAATATTGCGACGCAACAGTCAGAAAAAAGATAATAAGTGCTAAATTCACTACTATTGTTTTATTTCACCCCCAAACCAGAATTTTTCGATTTCTAAATTTAATGATTATAAATCTGAAGCTAGTATTCTAATAAAAACATTCGAAGCAAAAACACTAAGTGGCCATCGAACAATTGGTGGACATATTACACCATGCTAATAACGCGAGTTATTCGAGAAATTATGATCTGTCATAGATAGAGGTCTCGTTGTATCTCCATCCCACCCCATCCAGTGTCCCTCTTCCCGGCCCTCAGAGTGTCCCTCATCCAGTCATATGTGCTTTTAGAAAGTGCTCAAATCAAGAGTAATGGAAACTTGAAACGTACAATAAAATTTTGACATTAAGACCCCCCCCCCTAAAAAGACATAGTTTTTAAGTTTCAATTGACATAACTTTACTGTAAAATTGCAACTTCTGACAGGAATATTTTTTAAATTGGACAAAATATGCTTTATTTATGCTTTATGTAGAATTTATACATAGAAGGATCATTTATAGTTACCATTTGAAATGTAGAAGTAGCCCCCATCCCCCCACCCTAGAAAACGGAACACCGGAGTTCCCTAGAGTCTATGTTCTTACAAAAAAAAGGTTTAAAATATATATTTAAAAAACATCTCACATCCGCTAAGATTCTACTCCTCTGTCGATCATTTAACTGACCCTGTAAATCAATATTTTTCAAAAATCTTTCCTTAGACAGAAACACCAGAAAAAAATCTTTTCTTGGAAAAAAATGCTCCATAGCTGCAAATTAAACTCCAGAGACAAGAGTTTAAATTAGGGATTATTTACACAAATACTTTTTGGATTGAAACAGTATCAAGTAGGAACCAGTTTTTCGTACTATTGTCAAAATCATCATCGCTATCGTCATCATAAGCATCCAAAGTCGGGCGGAGATCGTAACCCTAAATACCCTAGATCTTTCAGGAAATTTCTGACGAGAAAAAAACAGGTGAAAATTCACGAAAATTGAAAAAATTTGCTTTTTTGTATTTTTTCTTCTTTTTTTTGTCCTCCTTTCTTTGCCTTTGAAAAAACGTTCTGACGCTTAGGGGTAAAATTCAGTACTTCAGAAGTCAGAAGTCAGTAATACTGAATTTTGAATTGAATCCAAAGAATTTCGACTTGGCTTAAAAATTCAGTTTTCTGCTTAAATGCCAGTTTATTAATCGGTTGGTGTTAGGGTGAATCGGTTGAATCGGTGAATCGGCTAAATCAATTGGTGTTAGGGTGAATCGGTTGAATCGGTGAATCGACTAAATCGGTTGGTGTTATGGTGAATCGAGAAATCGGCTAAATCGGTTGGTGTTAGGGTGAATCGAGAAATCGGCTAAATCGGTTGGTGTTAGGGTGAATAGGTTGAATCGGCTAAATCGGTTGGTGTTAGAGTGAATCGGTTGAATTGGTGAATCGGCTAAATCGGTTGGTGTTAGGTTGGAAAAGTCTCAAGGTCTTCTTTATATTCGCAATAAGGCATCAAAATTAACTGAGAAATCTCGAAGAAACAAAAAACTCTATAACTAGCCAAGAAAATTGAAATTACGTACCAATGAAATCAATTAATGTTATGAATGAAATACCGTGCATTATTTAATGATAAAATTTAAAGATTAAAGTGCCATTTTTAATGATAAGCAATCATCACTCGCAATAACTAGTAAAATTTGAGAAGAAACCTTTAATAGACGCAACAATTATTTGATAAAGATCACTGTACTAGTTTAAAAATGGAAGCTTGTCAAAGATCAGCTTACAATTATGTTTTTTTTATATACAGTAAAAAGGAAGAGAAAGAGAAAGAAAGAAAGAAAGACAGAGAGAAGGAGGGAGAAAAATAGAGAAAAAAGAGAGAGAAAAGGAGTGAAAGAAAGAGAAGAGAGAGAGATTTACCAGAAACTTTATCTTGTGGCTTCTTCCCTTGATATGACAAACCATCGACTTGAAATTTCCCGATTTATCGCACAAAACACAGTTCACAAAATCTTTATCCTTGACATCAATTACATAATCAAGACCTGAAAAAAAAGTTGTAGTACAAATAAACATAGAGTCTGCAAAAAAACAACGGAGGACGATAAAAATAACAATTATAATAATAGCAATTATAATAATACAAAACTGAATCGGCGAAGTTCACTACACTTATTTTGCTGAATTAGGCTTTGAATGGTCAATTTATAAAAATACCTGAATTTTCTTCTTTTTGAGGGTAACTTACATGTTTCTTTGGTTTGATTTTTTGGCCAGCCAAAGGATGCGCACCTTAGCTTTTTTCTATTAGAAAATTAATTTTGTTGCATTATATCTCATTTTTTCCACTGTTTGCATTTCCTTAAGATGGAAGCAGGGGAAACTAGATCCTTCACTTGGGATACGGAGACCATTTGCCCTATTGACCAATGCCCTAGAAGACCATCTGTAATTTGCCTACAAACGTCATGACTTCTTGTTCTCGGCCTTGACCTCAGTAGAAATTTAGTCAACTTAGCTTAAAAAATTAGCATCCAGTAACTATTTTTTTTTTACATTTTCTCTTGATTCTTATTTCTGCAAAATATCCTAATTCCTTATGAACATGCAAAGGAAATATAAAAATCTATAGGTCCCCTGAGATAGGTCCCCTGTCCCCTGAGACTCGCCCAGGACGAATAAAAAAATCAAAAGTGAATCTACTGTTTTGTTTCAAAAATAACTGAATTTATCTCATTGGAGATAGGACAGACAAGCCCTGATTGGTTGAAGCAAAGGTCTGAGGACCTCTACGCCTTTCAGGCACAACGGAGTTCCGGTGTTTGAATATCGAATATCAAACGCGAATATCATCGCTTTTCGGGCACGACAATATTCTGGATTTGAAATTTCACACCTGGTTTTAGAAATGGTTGGGGTAACTGGTAAATGTAGAAGTACCGCGTAAATGACACAGCCGTGTTTCAGACACCATAAAAGATATACAAAGTGTTAACAAGAGTCAACTAGGTAAGAATTAAATCAGAATCTTCAACACACAAATATACTCACAGAGCGTGAAAGACTTGAAATGCGAAGATCAATTTCAAGCTTTTCATTATAATGCCCTTCTTCTTGAGACATGCCACTAAAAATTCTGGAAACGCAAAATACAAAAGCAAATATATAAACCATAAACAAAAATATAAGCACAGTTGAATTAAACACCCCCCTCCCCCGCCCAGAAAAATTTCTGTGTGCATGCTTGCTGAGGGGCATAGATAGATAGATAAATAGATATTTATTGCAAAACGAAAGTCTCTTTGGGCCATGGCAAAATAAGAAAAAACGAACATCTGCAAACAATATTATAACACATGATAACAACACACATAACGATAAAAAAAACGTAATACATAGCCTCCCCCTTAAAAATGTGTCATTCCCGGTTACATATATTTTGCAATCTTCCTTATTGTTCCATAATCTTCAGATAAAATTATTAAAAGCAACCACTCACTTGTCCCCACATTACCAGAAAATAATTCCTTCCTTAAAATTCTGTAATTCGGGACAAAGGGTCATGAAGTGAAGCACATCCTCGCCATTTTCTCCACACATAGGGCATGAGTAAGGACCGTCCATTATCCTTATCCTTCCTAAATATTTCCTCCTTTATTAAAGTAATAGAAAATTATCCCTCCCTGATATACAGTTCTCCCTGATACTATCCCTCCCTGATACTGATCCCTGATATACCACTTAGTTTCTTCACCATTTAAACCCACTATCAAATCAATGAATTATTTTTCATATGAATTATTCATATCGAATCATATGAATTTTTTTTTTTTTTTTTCAATATTTTACTCATTAAATGATTTTGATTCAATATTCAAAAAGGCGCAGGTTTACTATAAGAAAAAGACTAACTGACATAAGATTATGCAGAAAGGTAAAGAGCCATATTAAACTTAATACCAACAGAAATAAATTATTACAATAATTAAAACTCAAAACGACTAAAAAATGCTATTAAAAATAAATTAAACCCAAAACGAACAGAAATTAAAATAAAACTTTACTGAAAATAAAGTTAAGTTAAAAAAAAAAATCTTTTATATTTACAACATTGAAAAAATACAATGGAACAGAATCTTGAATTGCTTAGTTTCTAAGAAGTAGTATCATTATATATTAAATATTAAGCTTATTTTCATTAATTGTTAATTATGTTAATATTCAACTATTTATTTTTCATTTGTCGTCGTTGTTTTGAAAAACAAAAGCACACTTCAATAAAAAGAAAATGAGGCAATAGCCTTTTGACTTTTACGGTTAGGGGAGGGGGAAAGAAGTCAAACTTCTGTTTGTACTAATTTTGTACTAAGTTTGACTTGAATATTCTATTTAATTTTTACTCGTTTTAAAATATATTTACTCATTTAAATTTGTACCTGCTATCTTTATGTTTGCTACGATCTTTTATTTAAAATCTTTTAGTTTTCGGTTTCATTTATTCTTTAGTAGTATAACCCCTTTTTTAGTTTGAATTATTATAGGAATTTTATCTCTGCTGATATTGAATTTAGTATGGTTCTTTTCTTTGAAAACTTCTTTTTCGAAAAGTTTTTTTTAATTAAAATTAGAAGGAAGGAAGAGTGATTATTTAAATTATATTGTGTCTCATTTAATTCTTGTTATTTGACATAATAAATTCGTATCGTATTGAATCAGGTTAAAAAAAAAAATTAAAATCAGTTGAACTGTCTTTTGGCTAAACTGAACATAGGAGGGTGTTTTGAAATAGGTAAAAAAGAGAAGAAGATAATAGAAAAAGAAAAGAGAAGAAGAGAAGGGGTCCGAACGCACTGATTGCTTCAGTGATCGTTCCAGGTCATCGTGATATCGGAAAACGTTATGTCACTTTACATTTTCTGTGGATAACCGGGATATCTCGCACCTGTTTCTTCTAGCGCGATTTTTGTTGCAACTCGATTGTGAATCTTCTACTGTTCTGGAATGAGTGGGTGTGTATAATAGACCACCAATCCCCATGGTGACAAAATCCAAATAGAAAATAGGAATGTTGTCAGGACGTAGCGTTAAGTTGCGTGACGTTCCGGTGACGCATATTCATATATCGCTTTTCATCAGTGCACCATTTTCCTTCGTTGTTTAGTTCATTGTTAGGATTATCGAAGATTCATCACTTAATTACATGAACTACATTAATCAGCTAAATATAATAATTTTCAGTGATTTTTATTATCTGAATACTGAAACGAAAAAAAATATTTATCAGTAAGAAAAATATTATTCCATATATCCTGTAAAAAAATAAAAATGCGAAATGCAGCCTCTGATTTCGGATGAGAGTCCAGGAGTAGAATAGTAGAGAACATTTTTATTTAAAGTAAATATAAATTAGTCTTGTACGCATCGCACATGCGTGGTGCCATACTGCAACTCAGAAGCTATTACTGCTACTGACGACTAATTGCAGCACCAAACCTCCAGAGACCAACACAACTGCGGAAGCTCCTGTTTCATGTCAATCTATTCGAAACTTCCCTTTGTATATCATCCCAAAAAGTCATACGCAGGGGCGTCCTGAGGTTCATTTTATTGGGGAAGGTGGGATCTTCGTAAATTTTACCGAATCGCTACCTGATTTATGCCGAATTTTCACCAGAAATAAAGAATTTTGCTAAATTTCGGCCGATTTTGCAAAATTTTTGCCGAAATTTTCGCCATCAGCGAAAATTTTACCGAATACCAAAAAATCTGCCCCCCCACCCAGAAACATCGGGGCAAGAGTTGTAAGTTACGCTCTGAGGGCATATAAGCTTTTTTTGGAATGGGTGGTCATATAAACTTCAGATGGGGTTATTTGACTTGAAATTTGAAGTTATACTGCCCTTTTGAAGAGTCAAAAGTGATTTGAGAGCAACCACCTACCCACCCTCCCCCCCCAACCATAAAAACAAAATATCTAGGGGGCAGATGAACCCTCCCTTCAGATTTATCAACAAAATGACATTCTACAAATCGTACCAAATTAAGTGAATTCAAATTATATTAACTCGAAAATGCTTTATTTTCTATTGTAAAGTAGTAATATACACAAATCAATTCTTAAGATACACTGTTTTGACAATCTAAATCACATAGTGTCTTTTGTTAGTTCGAATTTGTTATAAGTATTCTCTCAAATTTTACCTTCATAGACTCTGCCTTAATAGTACTAGTATCATACCAGTCGCGGTGGTAGTAGAAGAAGTAGTTGCAGTGGTAGTGTTGTATTAGTAGCAGTATTAACAGTAGTAGCAGCAGTATGAATAGCGGTAGTAGCATGTACAGCTTGCCTTTTGGTCAGTTGAACATCCCTTTCATGATGCCCTGGAAGTTTCACCTTGATACGGTAAACAGTTCCAAAAATATTGCTGATGTGCGCTTTCCAATTCGATTTACTTACTTACTTGTACTTGTGGCGGGAATCAGGCGTTTCCACCTCGCCCGGCATCGATGATCTTGGAGACCTTCTTGGACCATGTTGAGCGATCTTCTGCCAGCTGCTCTGCAAAGGTAAGCCACTGAGTTGACCATCTGTGTCCGAACTTTCTGAATCCCCCGATAGGTTCAAGGTCTGATTTGGCCAGGTTCCACCAGCTTTTCCTCTGTCCTCCTTGGCGTCTCTTCCAGGAGCTAATAGGCTCGACTAGAAGTATATGGCGAGGCAAGTATTCTGGCGGCTTCCGTAAAACATGGCCCAACCATTTCAAACGGCGTTCTGTAATAGTGAGTGCAACATCTCTCTGAATATTGCACATTCGACGTAGATCCGCGCTGGAGATACAGTCACGCAGCTGTATTCTGAGAATTCTTCGCAGACAGGTATGCTCAAACACCTTCAGCGTATTCTCATGCTGTAGTTTTACCGACCATGTTTCGCATCCGTAAAGGAGAACGGTGCGGACTAGTGCCATGTAGATTCGAACTTTCGTTCGGACACTGACTTCGCGGCGATTCCATAAGGGTTTCCGAAGGGAGGCAAAGACTGTCTGCGCTTTCTGTATTCTCTGTTGGATATCAGCGTCGGAGGATCCGACGCTGATATTCGATTTTCCAATCGAATGAGTGTTTTTGAAGTTTCTACGACAACGCCTTCTATAAAAACCTTATATGCCCCCAGGGCATAACTTAAAACCCTTGCCCCGAGGGTTGTAGGGGAGTGACCTCGTCAAAAACATATTTTCTATCTGGAAATCATCTATGCTGAACAAAATGGATATCTCACAATTTTGATTGGATGTGTTTGGGGGAATGATGGGCGTGGGGGGGCTAGTTACCCTTCAATCACTTTCGACTATTAAAAAGATCACTAGCACTTTGCATTTCCAATCGAATGAGCCTTTTTTGAAGTTTCTACGACAACGCCTTCGATAAAAACCTTTTATGCCCCCAGGGCACAACTTAAAACCCTTGCCCCTAGGGTTGTGGATGAGTGTCCTCCTCACAAAGGTATTTTCTATCTGGAAATGAACTACGCTGAACAAAATGGCTATCTCAGAATTTTGATTGGATGTGTTTGGGGGAATGATGGGCGTGGGAGGGGGGGGGGGCTAGTTGCCCTCCAATCAATTTCGACTATTAAAAAGGGTATTAGCCCTTTGAATTTCCAATCGAATGAGCCTTTTTTCAAGTTTCTACGACAACACCTTCTATAAAAACCTTATATGGCCCGAGGGCATAACTTAAAACCCTTGCCCCGAGGGTTGTGGGGGAGTGTCCTCCTCAAAAAGATATTTTCTATCTGGAAATCAACTACGCTGAACAAAATGGCTATCTCAAAATTTTGATTGGATGTGTTTGGGGGAATGATGGGCGTGGGGTGGGGGGCTAGTTGCCCTCCAATCACTTTCGACTATTAAAAAGGGCACTAGCCACTCCAATTTCCAATCCAATGAGTCCTTTTCGAAGTTTCTACGACAACTCCTTCGATATCGCGCTGCCCATGAAATTGACTGAAAAGACAGTGAAATTTTTATTTCCCTTTTGTCGGCAAGTCTGTCAATCAAAGCGAGTGGCACCAAAGGGAAATCCCAAATTTCTCAAATGAGAATTTTTAGAACTGATTTTTAGCATTTTCTGAGCTGGTATACTTCTACTACTACCACTACTAATTACAACACATCCCATCACTAAGCCGCCTGAGGCCAACACAGCTACGCACGCTCCTCCTCCATCCCAATCTATTCAAAGCATCCCTCTTTACACACTACCAGGAAGTCCCCATTTTCCTTAGATCTTTCTTTACATCCTCTCACCCCAACCGCGGACGATCTGCTTTCCGTTTAGCCCAACACTATTGGTCGAAAAGGATAATCATTGGCAAACAGTCATCCTTCATCCGCAGAACGCGCCCTCACCATCTTAACCTTCCTCTCATTATAGCTCTGGAAAGCGTGATTGAATAACACTTTTCGTAGTGCCTACTGTTTCAAATACGGTCAGTCAGTCGGGTATCCAAAACAATCTGTAAATCTGTAAACATCTAGCAAATCGTCCTCCATTTTTCGGTGCGCCAATGCTTCAGAACCATGTTTGACCACTGCCATCATTATAGGTTCCGATATTCAAATCTTGGTTCGTGGACTTATCTTCCTATTCTTTCGAACGTTTGTCACTTGTGAAAAAACACCCTGACCCTATATCACTTGTAACATATTCAAGGCATACACCGTCTTTACAAAATAATACTACCAAGGTAAGTGAAGCTATCCACTTAATCGATCTTTTCGTTACTCAACGTCGCTTTTTGATCTTCACTTATTGCTAGCCTTACTGACTTAGTCTTCTTAACATTGATTTTCAAACCAATTCTAGCACCATGAATTCGCAAAACCTCAAAAAGTTCATTCATTTTGCTTAAACTTTCATCTACGATGCTTAATTCATCATCATAATCTATGTCCAGGAAAAGTTTTTTCTCCTCATTTGATTCCGTGTTCTCCCATTGCCTATGCTCCTGAAAACAAAGTCCCTTGAAATGATCCATATGAATGGGGATAGAACAAAACCCTGCTTGACTCCAAATTTAACAAGAAACCAGCTGCTAACCTCATTTCCTACCTTAACCGCAGCAGTGTTATTCTCGTACATAGCACTAATCACTTTGATGTACTTGCCTGGTAACATCGGCAGCGCAATAGCACTGCCTAAGTGAAGAACGATGCTGGCACAATGTATTATTTTTTTTTGGTTTGTTTGTTAGTTTCTTTTAGACCAGGGCACTTCGTATCGAGGGAGTTGTCGTAGAAACTTCGAAAAGGGCTCATTGGATTAGAAATTGGAAGGACTTGTGCCCTTTTTAGTAGCCAAAAGCGATTGGAAGGCAACTAACACCCCTTCCACGCCCACCATTTCCCCAAACGTAACCAATCAAAATTTTGAGATAGCTATTTTGTTCAACGTAGTTGAAAGATCTGGAAATTATGTTTTTGAGGAGGACACTCCCCTCACAGTCCTTAGGGCAAGGGTTGTAAGCTATGCCCTAGAGGCAAATAAAGTTTTTTATAGAAAGCGCTGTAGTAGAAACTTCAAAAAGGGCTCATTTGATTAGAAATTGCAAGGGCAAGTGCCCTTTTTAATATCGAAAATGATTGGAGAGCAACTAATCCCCCTCTCACGACCACAATTTTCCCAAACACATCCAATTTAAATCTTGAGATGGCCATTTTGTTCAACATAGTTGAAAGTTCTTGAAATTAGGTCTTTCAGGATGACAACCCCCCCCAATCCCTCTGGGCAAGGGCTGTAAGTTATTCCCTGGGGGCATATAAGGTTTTTAAAGATAGCGTTGTCGTAGAAACTTCAAAAAGAGCTCATTCAATTGAGGATGACAACCCCCATCTCCCCATAGCCCTCAGGGTAAGGGTTGTAAGTTATTCCTTGGGGGGTTTATAGAAAGGGTTGTCGTAGAAACTTTAAAAAGGGCTCATTCAATTGGAAATTGAAGGGACTAGTTCCCTCTTTCATAGCAGAAAGTGATTGAAGGGCAACTAATTCCCCTCTCACGCCCAACATTTCCCAAAACATATCCAATCAAAATTTTGAGAAAGCCATTCTTTTCAACGTAGTTGAAAGTTCTGGAAATTATGTCTTTGAGGATGACAACACCCCCCCCCCCCAACCCTCAGGGCAAGGATTGTAAGTTATGCCCTAGGGACATATATGTTTTTCATAGATAGCCTTGTCGTAGAAACTTCAAAAAGTGCTCATTCAATTGGAAATTGAAAGGGGTAATGCCCTACTTACAAATCGTAAGTGATAGGAGGACAACTAACACTCCTCTCACGCCCACCATTTCCCCAAACACATCCAATCAAAATTTTGAGATAGCCATTTATTTCAACATAGTTGAAAGTTCTGGAAATTAGGTCTTTGAGGATGACCCCCCTCCCCAGTCCTCAGGGTAAGGGTTATAAGTTATGCCCTGGGGGCATATAAGGTTTTTTATAAAAAGGATTGTCTTATAAACTTCAAAAAGGGTTCATTCGATTGGAAATAGAAAGGGCTAGTGACCTTTCTAATAGTAGAAAGTCATTGGAGGGCAACTAACCCCCCTCTCACGGCCGCCATTTCCCCAAACACATCCAATCAAAATTTTGAGATAGCCATTATTTTTCAATGTAGTTGAAAGTTCTGGAAATTAGGTATTTGAGGATGATAACCCCCCAGAGCCCTTAGGGTAAGGGTTGTAAGTTATGCCCTGTGGGCATATAAGGTTTTTTTTATAGAAAGCATTGTTGTAGAAACTTCTAAAAGGACTCATTCGATTGGAAATTGAAAGGGCTAGTGCCCTTTTTAATATCGAGTGATTGGAGAGCAACTAACCCCCCTTTCATGCCCACCATTTCCCCAAACACATATAATAAAAAAATTTGAGATAGCCATTTTGTTCAACGTAGTAGAAAGTTCAGGAAATTGGGTGTTTGAGGATGACAACCCCCCCCCCCCCCACAGCGCAGAGGGCAAGTAGCGCAGAGGACAAAATTAACACACATTAATACATTAATAAACATTAATTAACACATTAATAAACATTAATCAACACAAAATTTGGAGATTTCTTACCTCTATCCCCTCCCACAAAAAATAAACGTACGCTAAAAATTTCATCTTGATCCTCCAACCAAAAATGATCAATCGAATTATTACTACTACTACTACAACCAGCAACTCATCACAGCACCAAGCCGTCTGAGGCCAACACGACTACGCATGCTCCTCCTCAATCCTAATTTACAGTTGGAATCTCCATTCACCCCTCCCCCAAAAAAACTTTTTCTTGGAAGTTTCAACTTGATCTCCGCAACTCCTGAGCTCTGTAAGAAATTTGACACCATTTTAATTAAATCAGCTGACCCTGGTTGTACAATGGAGAAATATTTACTTCGGACTTGACGCACACGTTGCGTAGCGTCGTGTGACTGTTTTCAGAAGTTACCAAGATTACCAATTATCATGGTAGCAGCGGTAGCTGCAATCTGATAGCTGCAGTCTATCTGCAAACCATAGCCCGTAGCGACCAAAAATTTAAAATACTCTTTGAAAAACTGTCAAGTGAGAAAAAATTCCTTTTTGGTGCTGATCCAGGAATGGTAACTATTATATCGGATAACCATAGGAATTTATTGCGAAAACAAATTTACGAGAATTTTGAACGATAACCTGAGAATCCTGAATCGAATCAAAGTGAATCAAAGTGAAAACTACAAATTTGAATCACCCTAACAAAACCCCAACAGATTTCCACCTTGAACAACATGGGTAGCTATGGACATGCATGGGTAGCAATGATATGTCCTCTTTTTGTTCTTGATTTTTTTTTTTTTTATCCTTTTTCTCGTTTAAAGTAAAGATTGACTATAGGCATAAAGACCGGTAGTAATATACTCACCAAGAAAGATATGCTCTTTCATTTCATACAAATCCGTAGGATCAACTGCAATCTCATGTACCTCGGGTTTGGGGGCAATCTCGACAATTTCTTCTGCTAATTTTTTTGTGTTTGGAAATTCGTAGTCCATATCAAGGCGAGCTGAAAAAAAATTAGAATGAATGAGGCAAAATTCGTCCAAAAAAGCAGCATGCAAAAAACTGAATGTTAGAGACAATATTCAAGTGGATATTTCAATTCAATTCTGTTTATTACAAAATGATGATGAAACATTAATCCA